>NC_137046.1:7954485-8149485 GCF_032717465.1 Coenobita brevimanus
GCTAAACGCAAAATTCGAACCCTGTGTTTAGCTGGACCAACGGCAGTGTTGGTGGGGGGAATGGTGGTGAAGGCGGGAATCTTGATGCAACAGAAATTATTGGCCAGGTTAGTCTTGGAAAGGGAAAACACCATAAAAATATTTTGCTGTACCCGGGCATATCTTAGTCTTATTGGCATAGGTATGGAAGACTTTCTAACATTTTAATTGTTCATATTCTATGCTCCTCCATAACAATCTTCTGTGGCTTATTTACTCATTGACAATATAATTATTATTTGTGTGTGTGTGTGTGTTGCCGAGTTCTGAGACTATTAAAAAGTATTCACATTTAAGTTTCCACTAACTCCATGATGAGTACCAGTACGGTACATAAGTATTACATTTTTGTCCCCGCCAGACAAAATTATTATGCTTATGACTCTTAATGAGTGGCTTCTCGTTGACTAAGGGTGGGCATGTAATTAGAATCGGCAGTAGTTAAATAAGCGTCCTACAAAAGACTATTAATGAATCCTGTGCACAAATAAATTGGTTGGGAAGAGGTGTTACGATGCTTTTACGTCCACAAGAATATGTCTTCAACTCCTTCAGTCCGATAGCCTATCCGATGTCCTTGCTATCTTCAGGCCACTTTACTCAGTGCAGGTGCCAACCCTATTTTTGCAACTAGAGGAGTTAGACGCAGTTATAGTTAATCCATACTCTATTTCAACACTATACCAAGCTGCGTCTCATAGTGGTAATAAGAATAAATTACAGAAAAGAATGTCTCCTGACGAGTTTATGCACAGTAGGAGGGAAGACTCTTTTTGTTGCTAGACGGGTTACATGCAGACTTCACGAACCCTTTCACCGTCTGGCCACTCTCCCAAGCTGTGTCAAATATATCAATTGCAAAAATACAATATCGAAAGACGTCATCGTACTGAAGAGGTTAAGTGTGGCTGGGTTCTGGGTTGGTGAAAGTCTGGCTAGTAAACTGACCTACGTGACCTTCTGGGAAAGTCTGTCAATAAGCTCTTCATATACCGTAACTTTTCTTGCGTGTCTTCATTCTACAAGCATCTCTCTCTCTCTCTCTCTCTCTCTCTCTCTCTCTCTCTCTCTCACACACACACACACACACACACACACACACACACACAGGAATACAGTTAGTAACAGAAGAATCATGTGACCCTTGACGGCGATCTTTACTTAAAAAAAAAAAAAAAAAAAAGCTTTCTATTTATGTGCTATGATAATTATAATGTATCTTAATCAATTGCAGCTCAATATACAAATCTACATACCAACTTAACGCTAGAGTATAATGTAAAGTAATGGAAACAGCAAGATAATTATCCCTGATGAATAAAAGTTACGTTCATCTTACTTCTGAGCAAATATGGAAAGACATGATAATAAGAACGTGATACAGAGGAACAGGTGGTGCCGCTGGGTGTACTATACCATCCGCCACCTCCCCTCCTCTCTCTTTCTTTCTCTCTCTTTTTCCCTCTCACTCTCTCTCTCTCTCTCTCTCTCTCACTAGCAATACTCCAAGAACGTCTTTTTTTTCGGTTACTCATTTCCCATAAAACTTATCTTCTGTCCTCTTTCCTTTGCTTGTGTACCAGTAGGTTTCTTCCTCTCTGTAGTTAACAATCGAACCTTTCTCTTATTTAATTTCTAATGGTAGTTTAAAAGAGCAACTTAGAGCTTGTCTTAACTTTACAGTACGTCTAATTCATCAGTTTTCCTGCCTCTCTCTTAAAATCCCTCTTCTCATATTTTCTCACAAGGCAAGTGCCTCACTGTTAATTATATGACTTTGCCTCCCTTGATACAGCTGGGCTGCACAATATCAATACTCATATCTAGCCAGTGAAAACTCGCAAAGATTTGGACAATGTTCTTTCAATGTATATCACAGGTGCCACAGCCCTAACAAGAACGGATAGTGGTAAACAATACAAGGGGGAAGCAGCATGAAAGAGTTTATATATAGATACAACACAGCGGGGAATGAAACTTGTTGGGGCAGTGTACATGTTTAGTGTTTTGATAATGGTAATAAATTCACCCTTATAGTCACAACAGGTGCAGGTCCATGATTACAAGCGCAAAACTAATAATAATGGCGGGGGGGGGGGGGGAGAAGCTTAGCCAGCCATACCACGATATCATTTGCATCAGGCCACAGAAAATAATTTACTAGCCACCAAAGAGGCCATTGAAATGTTTGCCAATATCTTGTCACCAATATCAAGCAGATGGAATAACCTCGGGCAAGCAATATTATCCAGCCTTACTCCATTTTCCGAACAGTAAGCCACCAATACCAAGCACCCCGCAATAAACACGGGTAACATACTCCAGCCCTACTCAGTGTTCCAAATAATTTGCCACCAACATCAAGCACTTGGAATAAACCCAGGAAATAGTATAATCCGGTTCCTCTCTGTGTTCCCCCAATTTACCGTTTAACTTGATCGTGTCGCTGTAATTGCAGGAAATAAACCTGGGAAGTAATCTAATTTGGTCCCCCTTTGTGTTTGCCAGCACGTTAACAAGGACGGTTCAACTAGATCGTGTCGCCGCCCTTGTAATAAGTATGTTAATGGCATATTATTCCCTTATCTGGTCCCCAGCCATCGTTGTGTATAAATTTACAGAATCATTAGTTGTGATATCAGGTCACGTGGAATTGTTACCTTACTAGATGAGGAGCTAGGGTTGAGTAAGCCCTAATTACTGAAGCAAGTAAAGACCACACCCATGGCACAATAAGCTATGAATCTCTTACGGTACAGGAGGGATGCTATGGGATTATTTACTTGAGCACAATCAGCCATGTAATTTTTACGAAGCCGGAAAGGAGTGTAAAGGGATGGGTGATTCTATTCCCTTAGATATTCTGCGTATTCCTGAACAGCTGTCAAATACTCGCATGAATAACTCTACCTTATGTCATAAAGATGAAGAAATCTAATATAAATAATCGACTGTGCGTGTATCTGTCTGTGTGTACACGTCTTACACACTCAAAAACTACGGGGCCAATCTGGGTGAAACTTGGTTCATGGGGGCAATCTGACCCGAGGAACAGAATAGGCGTGTCAAAATTGACGGGAGGGCTTGTCGAGGGGGCGTGTCCTTAAAAACGGACGAATTTCTTCAGCAAATCTTTTCCATTTCCATTGCCTGTCTTCCCGTACAGCACCTCTTTCTACATACCATTCACCAAATCAGAGTCTCTCTACTAAAAAAAAAAAAATCCTTTTCGCCTCAGGCTCCATTACCATCTCTTACATCTCCATCCCTTCACTCTCCTCCACTGAAACAGCCTATCCTCTTCATCCTTCCAGTTCTACCGACACAGTAAATTCCACTACCTTTCTTTACCACTCTCACCCTCGCCTCTCCCTTCCACCACCACCACCACCCCTCACCCTCTCTAGTGTCCACCATACAAACTCTAGTCCAGTGGTGTGATTCAGTGGCGTACAAATGCGGACCAGAAGAACGGAGACATTGCCTATTCAAGAACAACAATTAGAAATTACTGCAGCTTGGACATGGGCATCAAAATCGTGTGTATCCCTAACTGTGACATTCACTTCCTCACCTAGTCCCCGTACCTCTGCGAAGGATGAAATTCAGGCTTTCGGGGTGCTGAGAGGAGAGGAGGGGGGGCCTAGGTGTTATGTTGGGGGCATAAGTCTGAGGTATGCCTGGGGAGTGCCTGAGGTCTGTGTGGTGTGCAACTATACCACAGAGCACCTGCGTCGTGCCAGAATAACTGTAAATATGACAAAAAGGGACAGGGTAGAACAGAAGGAGTTAACTGTACTGACATGGACTGTGAACCAGTACGGTGTCATATACGAAATAAACCAGCATACACTTTTTTCCTTCATTTAGAATCATCCAGGGCGTACGCCTATCTGAGGTGTCCTTTGTCTTGTTTTCTTCTGTAAATGAAAGTATAACTTCATTTCATTATACTGGGTCACAAGAAATCCTGAGTAAACAGTAAAAAAATATATATATGCCTCTTGAACTGTACTTAATGATCTTCCAACAATATTCATAATGTTCTCTCTCTCCCACTCTTCTCAGAAAGAGGAGTCTTGGCAATAACTAGCGTCGGTTCCTTATGTGGCGTTTCCTTGTATGTGCTGTTCAGAGAATGAAGAAACATATGCGTGTGTCAGTGTCCTTTACAAAAATTTATTTTATCGTTTTGTTTTTATTCTCAGTTCACGTCTGTATGTTTTATTCTGTGGTACTGGTATACATTTTTTCCCCCCCCACACCCAGGGGGGCAACTAAATACAGTACTTCGTCGTTCACTCATTCGGTAACTGTATCGTTCTGAAGAATGGGGTCCACGTCATATGGGGGAGGTTTCGAAAAAGAAATATTGTACAGTGGTTGGCCTTCAACCTGGTCAGTTCTCAGGCAGGATAGGACCCCTTCCCCCACGGAAGGCGGCGGTTCCCAGGAAGGGGGGACAACGCCCTAGTATCTTTTTTTTTACCAAGTATGTAATACGAAATTCTGCATACAGGTGGTCCATCACTCGGATTAGTGGTTAGACAGGATGGGAGCCTCGGGATCGCCCCTCCTCCGTGGGGTAATCAATTTTCCCCCTTACAATATTACAGGGGTGAGTGCAGTTATCAAAGGCGTGCTTTGTCTTGTCTTGCTTCAATGTGTATCCCTTTGTATGGTGGGGTTGTAATGACTTCGCGAGAGCGGATGAATATCACACTATCAAGTACAGTATTATATTTAACACTTCCTGTTAACCGGCTTGCATTTTGTGTGTGTTTTTGAATTTACTGACAATCTAAATAATTCTTAAACAATTATTCTTGGGCGTAGGTGCAGCTGTCTCTCCTCTCACCCTTACTTTTCATCTCCGCTTCTCATCCTCGTCTCCCACCTTCTTCTGCCCTCACCTCTCGTTCTTTTTTTTTCCTCCACTACAAGATTCGCCTTCACCCTTTGCACCCACCATTTCACATCATCATCTCTAACTCACTCACGTCCTTAAACTCATCCACACTCATCAACCTAACCTATCCCTCACTTTGACCCCTATCCTCACCCTGAGTCTCACCTTCACTCACCCCTTACATTTATTCTATTACTCACAACCTCTCTCTCAGATATTTTTTTCTTGCCCAGGTCATGACCTCCACCCGCCTCCACCACCACCAACACCAGGCCAACTACACCTAATCCTTCCACTTCCACCCTCGCCACTTCACACAGTCATACTTTACTTTTCCCCCTCCATTCCAAGCTTTCTTTTCTGCCTTACTTCTCATTTAGTTCCTCATCCCTGCTTCCTACTTTCGTTTCGAGTTCTCAGTTCTGTCATCTCCCGTTAATTTTTCTCACTACTTGTCCTGTACTGTCATCCTTATCGTTGCTTATCAATATCATATCTCAACCACCTCTTTCTTTAAACGTTTTTACACCTCCTTCATACCTCACCTCACGTCTTCCAAGCAGTCCCTCGCCCCTCGCTTGCACCCTATTCTATCTATCTATCTATATACCTAGGCTGCTTCCCCCAAGGAAAGGGAGGTAGCCGAGACAGGACGACACACTCCCCATTTACTCATCCATTCAAACACATTCATTCGCATCTTAGCCCCAAAGGGAAGAACGGACAGATCCTCACCGCACCACACCGCACAAGGGTCAACTGCGCAATGCAATCAGTGACATCCGCAGCAGGGCCCGACAGCAGAGCTGGTTTGCCCCTGCCTCATCATAACAGACTCATCCCCTTACCCGCACCTGACCTGAAATAGCTGATCAGACCAAATGAGGGAGAATATCCTCTCAGGGCTGCGTCATCACTTATTCATTCACAATTTCTCTCCATTTATTTCTGTCACGCACAGCCACTCTTCCTTGCTCAACAGACATCCCTCTCGCATCCAGCGCTCTCTTCACATTGTCTATCCATCCTATTCGTGGTCTTCCTCTCAGCCTTACACTTCTCACATCAGACCTAGTTATCTTTTTCACCAATCGCTCATTATCCATTCTCTCCATATGCCCAAACCATCGCAACACCCTCTGCTCAACTCTACCAGCCATCTCCCGAACAACTCCAGTTTTCCTTTGCACTTCATCATTCCGCACTCGATCCATACGCGTCACTCCACACATACTCCTCAGACACCTCATCTCCATTACATTCAATCTTTTCCTCTCTGCTACACCCATATTCTATGTTTCAGCCCCATATAATGCAGTCGGTACCACAACACCCTCATACAGCCTTCTCTTTACATCCATTCAAAGCGAACGACATCTAAACACTTTTTTCATTCCTCCCAGCACCTTTCCTACTTCATTTATTCTAAACTTCACTTCTGCATCTATTCTTCCATCCACAGCAAAATGTGACCCTAGATATTTAAAACACTCTACCTCCTCAAGCAACTCACCATTCAAAACTATTTTCATTCCCCTACCATCTACCAACCTCGTACACTTCATCACTTTACTCTTATTCTCATTTACTTTCAATTTCCTCCTTTCACACACCCTTCCAAACTCCTCTACCAACTGTCTCAATCTCTCCTCTGAATCAGCCACCAGTGCAGTATCATCTGCAAACAGCAGCTGCTTCAGATTCCACTCTCCACCATCAACAATCACCAGACTCAGACCTCCACCTAAAACTCTTGCATTCACCTCCCTTACAACACCATCCATGTAAATATTAAACAACCAAGGCGATATCACACATCCCTGTCGGAGCCCCACTCTCACAGGAAACCAATCACTCACAGCATTTCCCACTCTTACACACGCTCTACTATTTACATAAAAACTTTTCACCCTTTTTAGTAACCTACCATCAAGTCCATACAATCTTAAAACAGTCCACAAAGCCTCCCTATCAATTCTATCATACGCTTTCTTTAAATCCATAAATGCCCAAAACACATCCTTGCCTTTCGCTAAATACTTTTCACACACTTGTCTCACCGCAAACACCTGATCCACGCATCCCCTCCCTCTCCTAAAGCCACACTGCTCATCACCAATCACTCCCTCTGTACCCTCTCTAACTCTCATAATTAACACTCTACCATACACCTTACCTACAACACTCAACAGATTTATACCCCTAAAGCTAGTACATTCATACTTATCACCCTTGCCTTTATACAACGGGACCACACAACCACTTGCCCAGTCAACTGGCACCATACCTTTCACAAAGAACACATTCAACAATCTTACTAACCAGTCAACAATAGTCACTCCACTACCCTATTCACACCTCATAATTCTCATATCCTTCCATACCACGGACTACTCGAGAGCTTATATTTAATTTTTAATCATACCTTAACCCATATTTCATTAACATCCCATTGCCTCTTACTCATAGTTCTACCATAATTTTGTCGCCACACCCTCACACCTCACGTCTTTCATTCACACCTCCTCTGGTCCCCCCTCACACCCTCCTCATTTTGCACTCTCTCACACATCACTAAAAGTTCGTTTACACATCTCTTGGTATTTCCTCACACCTCACCCACCGGCAACCTCATACTTCACCCCTCCCTCACCCCTCAGGTTTTCCTGTCCTCTTACATTTCTTCCCATCCCTCAGCCTCTCACACCTGACCCTCTCTTTCCCTTCACCCCTCTCTCACCCCTCAGGTTTTCCTGTTCTCTTACATTTCTCCCTATCCCTCAGCCTCTCTCACCTAATCATTTCCTTTCCTTCACCCCTCCCTCACCTCTCGTGTCATCCTATTCCCTCACAACTCACCCCCTCTCCTCCGACCCCACACACCTCATTACTCACTGGTGTCACCTCCCTCACCCCTGACCTTTCCGCTTTCAGTCATTCCTCCGTCTCTCCCTTTTCTGTTATCCTGCTTAACACAATATGTCTTCCCGCAGTTCACTTTCTCTTAATTGTTTTATGCACACTAATATCTTGTCTTATACTTTTGTGTACGGTCTCTCTCTCTCTCTGTCTCTCTCTCTCTCTCTCACACACACACACACACACACACACACACACACACACACACACACACACACACACTGATAATACAGAAAGCATGAGAAATGGACGGAAGAGTACAGAAACAAACGCAAAGGTAAGTTCTGGTTGATAATTATCAACCTACAGACGCCGAGAACATGGATTCAGAATGCAGTTGGATTGGGCTGGGTTTGTACCTTAGAAAACACGCTAATGAATAAATGCCATATAGAAGGCAACAGAAAGAATGCGAACAACGGTAGAAACACAAATCACACTCGTTGTTTTCCTTCGATTAATGTATTTTAATATTGTAATCACCCAGGCACTGTATCACGTCTCAGATAGTCACAAATTATTGAGATAGAAACCAGAAGAAAAACGTGAGGTGATGGTGCACTACAGTTGTCTGGAGGTGATCTGAGGTGACATTTATTTGGCGAGCGGGGGAAGAGAAGAAATTGCAAAAAATGTGTTATATGATGTACTAAAAATATATTACGTGATGTGCATCCTAAAAACTGCTTCCATTGGGACAGCAGACGGTTTCTTCTTGCGTTATAATGGCCGGGTGGGAAATATGATATAGCTTTATTATAGTGTCGGGATGATGATGCAGATGTAAGGAGAGCGAGGAGATGGGGATGACGAGAGGATGGCAAGAAGCTGAGGGGAGAAGGGATAAAAAGAGAGACAGGGGATTGGAAGAAGAGGACAGAGTGAAAGAGTGAGTGAGAGAGAGAGAGAGAGAGAGAGAGAGAGAGAGAGAGAGAGAGAGAGAGAGAGAGAGATGGGGAAGAGGAGGACAGAGTGAAAGACGATGGGGAAAGGACACTCATACATCCACCTTGCGTCAAACACCAAAGGATTCCCTTCAGCTGAAAAAAATCCTAGTAGTCAAAGGGATGGCATGGATTAAAGAAATGAGAGAGTCCTAAAAACTATGTGGCTGCCTTTTTGATAACGTAATCATGCTCTACCTGGACACGAGGGGCCTGCAGTGTGTGTGGGGAGGGGGAGGGGTACTACAGCGCTGACTACATTTATATTTATTCCAATGAGTGTAGCGGGCAATACCAAAAGCCACGTTTTTTTTTTTTTTTTTTTTGTGTGTGTGTGTGTGTGTGTGTGTGTAAAACGCTGATGGAAGTCCACGTATTACATCTAAATCCATAAACAAGTTCAAATATATTTTACAGAGCTAAAGAAGAAACTATGGCTAAAGGTAACTAAAACCAAAAATGAAACGCACATACGATGCTAAATACAAAACCTTCTTCCGTCTTTGGTGGTTAAAGCAGAAACTATCCCACTGTCGGGCTGGTAATCGTCTTTTCACACCCCTTAAAAACCAGCCAGACACAACAGCAGCCGATTCCTCCAAAGCGATGGTTGTCTAATGTCCTGGGAGCCCAAAACACTTTAACATAACAGCTACTAGACGTCAAGGGATAAGTACAGTTTATGGGACTGGTCAATCAGGATGTGCTGGTGGGGGAAGGGAGGAGAGAGGTATCTGCTGAATATACTGGGTAATCAGAGGCAACGCTAAAGATGAGACATGATTCGGGAGATACCTGTTTCTAACATCACCTAACCTCCGTATGTATCCCCCCCTCTCATTTCTGTCTTCCACTTCCTCTTTAACTCATTAACTATTTCCCACTACCTTCCTCCCACGTTCTTTCTTCAGCTACATTTGCTTAGGATTACAGTCAGCTTCTCATTTGTTGTTAACCCTTCTACTTCTTTCTTTAATAATTTTCTAAGCATAGGATTTCTTTATTATATTATTCCATTTCATTTGCCCCAGGTTCTTTTTGCATGCATAATCTGTACATCGTTTTTAATCAAACTTCAATAAAAAAAATAACTTCCATTCTACCTTACTGTCTCCATCCGGCTTTTCTATTTTTTCATTATTTTTTCCACACCTGCAATATTCCTCTTTTCTTCATTTGTTTCCACATTTACTTCTTCTTCTGCTGTCCCCCGCCTTTCCTTCCTTTTTCCTATCCCTCTACTCACCCTCCTTTCTCCCTCATCCTCCACTCCCCTTCCAGTTCTCGTCGCTCCACCACCTACTCCTCAACATCCTTCTACCTGCCTCCGTCATTGTCCCGACTGTGTAATGACCACCCTCACTTTTCTATTACCTCCCAGTATCCAGTCTCCCTGTTGCTCACTCCCACCCTCCCATCTCCTCCATTACCTCCTGTTGCCTTGTCTCCTGTTGTTCACTCCCATTCTCACTTCTTCACTTCCCTGTCTCCTGTTGCTTACTCTCACCATCACTTCTCCATCATCACCTTTTACTTTGTCTCCTATTCCTCCCTCCCTCTCTTTCTCCCTTCCTCTCTCCTTAAGCCCAGTAAACCACTTTTCCTTCTTCATTTCACCTTTGTTACTTCCAGTAACACTCTGTGACTGCCACACTGACCAGCCTCTGTCCAATCAGTAACACATACCCAAGGACATCAATAATCTAGATCAACACTTAAGACAAAGTTAACTTACAGTAAAAGTGCTGTTGGTGAAGAACGAAGCGTGTGGTTACTTTGGGAAACCTCCCCTCGCCTCACACTTCTCTCTCTCTCTCTCTCTCTCTCTCTCTCTCTCTCTCTCAAAGCCAAATTAATGGTTTATAAATGAAACTAAGAATTTGAAGGCAAAATCATCCCTCCAGATACCGATAGAGTTTTACCCAAAGGTTAAATAATCAGGCTTTAGTAAATTCTGTGAGTGTTTTTCTTAAGGTTTCGCGGTCGGGTATATTTAAGTAACGTCAGTCTCTCCCCATCAAGGTCAGCTTCTGGAAGGGTTCTAAATAATGAACAGTCTGGAGGCAGAACCAATAACTAAGTAGATATCAACTGACTTTTACACTCAAAAGGTATACTTTTTTGTGCATTTCGAAGTTGTGTGAACATTTAAGCATCATTTCGCTTATCCAAACGCCAATTAGAGCTTTATATGGATCTAAAACAATTAAGAAACTAGACAGAACGAACACGTAACCTCGCGTTACTTTATCTCCCACAAAACATGATGAATACAGTATATATGGTACAAGTAACTCTTTTTCTCATGCGGACTATTTTTTTTTTTTTTTTTTTTTTTTTTTTTTTTACTGCAGACTTCGAGGTTACGATAAATTAAGCAAAGTAAGGTGGTGCAACAGTTTCAATTAAGAGTGTGGAGGCAGAGTTAGCTTGGTCCTGCATATTGGTGTGTGTGTGTGTGTGTGTGTGTGTGTGTGTGTGTGTGTGTGTGTGACGAAAAGGCAATTTATGTGACAGTGCGTGGGATGTAAGACACACGGGAGGAGAAGGGTTGGGGAACACAGGAGCATTGAGGTGTAGCAAGGCAAGATAAGAGAGATAAGAGAGCAGAAAAGAAGAGGAGAGACAGGAAGGAGGAAGTGACAGAAAGAGAGAAGAAAAGGGACAGGAGGGAGGAAAGAAAGATGGTGGGAAGAATGACAGTGAGGGAGAGACGGGAGGGAGAGAAACTAGGAAAGGAGAGGTGGTAGAAAGGACATGAAAACGAGGTGGTGAGGAGGAAAAAAAAAAAAAGATACCGAGAAGGATTGAATGGGACTCTTAATGGCATAAAAGATAACAGTAAGAAAAAAAAAAAAAGATTTATCAGCATGAAGGAGTAACACAGGCACAGCAAAAATGCTCACCCCGCACTGCAACAGAAAACTAAATGAAATCAAGAAGCTCACAACATATGCAAATAATACCATAGTTAGCCCTCAATAGGTTTATGTAACATTATCATCTTTGGCCCTGATGTGATTAGTAACAATAACACTGTCCAACAATATTTTATATATATATATATATATATATATATATATATATATATATATATATATATATACTGTATATATATATAGTGTGTGTGTGTGTGTGTGTGTGTGTGTGTGTGTGTAATGGTTACAAAGCAAAGCTTCGGTCCTCCTCCTCCACTCATTTTCCTTTTCCGTTGACAACACGTGCCTCTCGAATAACACAACTACGAAAATATAACCACAGTAATTATCTGTAAGTGTATACTGTGATAGACATAGTGTTATCGAGGCACAAGGATATTTGACACAATAATCCTCTCTGCTGCAAGAATGAATATTAATAAAGCCTTCTTGCCACATCTGAATATATACTGTACTTGTTGCGGCCTATCACAACGTAGATCTGGGTCGGGATGGGTGGGTCCAGCCTGTCAGTTCCCTTCCCCCATCCTCCACACACAAACACCTGACTGATGCCAATGACGCAATGGGTTTAAAGGCGCAGGAAGGACCTCGTCTGTCGCCAAATATAAGGTTGTGTGTGTGTGTGTGTGTGTGTGTGTGTGTGTGTGTGTGCGTGAGAGAGAGAGAGAGAGAGAGAGAGAGAGAGAGAGAGAGAGAGAGAGAGAGAATCATTAATCTTCCTTTCACAGGTAACCGATATTTCCACGTCATAAATCTACAGTAGTAAAGGATTGTACCGCAGGGGAGGTGTTTATCAGAAATGGGCGTTGAGGACATACATTACCTCAGCAATAACACTATCTTACTGGTATCTCGTTAGGTGCACACCTCTCCCTTACCTGTAACAAAGTGTAAGAAAATGTAAGCAACCGAGACCTTTTACTCATTTATTTATTTATTTTTGCAGAATCATCACTATGGGTGGAAGCGAGTGATGCAGACAGAGAATACCATAATTATTTGGTCCAAGTCCACAGAGGCTGAGGAAAATGGGAAAACCTAGAAAATCTGCCAGGGAAGATATTAGACTTCTGTTTTTAATACGACGTAGAAAGAGTAATCTTGGGATGACTTCTTTGAAAGAGTTTTTTCCTCTAAAATAATCACTTTACCATTATTTAACAACCTATAACATGATGGTAAAAACCCACAAGCGATTAACGATAAGTTATATCTTACTGCATAAACAAACACAGTCACTTTTTATCTAAAAATGCCTTTATTACAAAAATTTTTCTCAGATTATTCTTTAAGTCATTTATTAAAAATCTAAGAAAGTTTAAGTACAGAAACAAGAAGCGGTGCCAAGGCACAGCAAACCCGTTTCCGGCAGTCATTTTAGTGCTGACGCATAAACACAACAGGATATCTAGTCAAAGATGTCACATATCAAATTTGGTGTAAATCGGGTGAAAATTAACGATTTTATTCCCATTTGAAATTTTAGGCCCGACCCACCTGACACTGACCCCCCTACCGCTAACTGAGGGGTGGCCCCCTTGTTGTAATGAGGCATGTTATAGGATGCAGATTTGAAAGATGCACCTTTAGGTTTGGGTTTCATGTTGATATGACAAATTTAAAAGGAGTTATAGCGGAAAAATGATTTCTTACCGGATTTTTTTTTTTTTTGAGGGGGGGGGGGATGCTACAGCCTGGGCCTTGGCCCAAAATTTAATCAGGAGAACAGAAGGTCATAGCCTATCATCCCTGTAATTTTAGTCTAACTCGCACCAGCAGTTTTCGCTTCAAGTTGTTGAGACAGACAGACAGACAAACAGAAAGACAGACAGAAAAACCGAGTGAAAACAATACCCGTCCCCGAGCCCCTCCGGGGCGGGGACGGTAATAAGTGCATCAACTCCTGCTTTTGGAGTTACAGATTCAATATGCTGAAACGAGACACCATAAAATCCTTGGTAAGAGCCAAATGATGTAAAATATTTCAAAATGTTTTTTTCTTTCAGTGGGGGTTAATTTTGACTTGGCTCCCATCCCAAACTTCTGACCATCAAGGCGGATGACTTTACACTGTTTCTCATTATCATGACCTATTCTTTTTCCCCACCCTTCAGGATGAGGTTAGGTAGGATCCAGAAAACAGGGAACGAGAAAGTATGAAACTTATGAGAGCCATCCACCTAAAGCTTTCTCAGTGAAATGGGTCAGACTATATTAATACCACATGAATCACACTGAATATACACAAAACAGAAATGACAAAAGTAATGAGGTTCTGCTTCATCTCCACTTCGCCGTCGTCCTCCTCATAATTATGTTCTTATGATGACAGGAAAATTCACCCAAATTGGAAGGTAAACTACGAACATGTACTTAGTGGCACGAGTTTAACAATGAAAATATAGTCCATTGCATTCACATACCGGATCTCGCCGCCAATTTTACCAGTTTTAATAAGACCCGGTTAAACAGCAACAGCCAGTTCCAAAATTATCCCTGCAGGGTGTACAAGTTCAAGATTAGGTCACTCAAATCCACAATGTCTACTGAATCTTACTTATGCCCCTGATGGCATTAAATGATAAAAAATTTCCAGCCACAAGTGGGAGATTAAGTCGATGGACACAAAACATGACCTTTATCCTGACTGGTGCCTCAGATCATTAAAACATAATAAAATTCCATCTTGGTCATTTATGATACGAAGCTTCACGTCGTTTGAATCATAAATTTTATATCTGTCCACGGAAACTCAGATAGCCTAAGCAAGTAGATACACCATGTTCAATGCAATGCCCTTCTTCCATCCAGTAAAAGACAGAAAAAAAATGACAAAGTATAATCCAGAAAATCGAATCTAAACGCGACCGTGCTAACAGTGCAGTGAACACAGGACAAGTATTTACAAAGTAGTGATAGTAACAGTGCCGGCAACATGTATACTCGTATGTTTCCCACATGAGCTGGAAATTTGGTAGGCGAAATGTTGATGACAAAGGTGTGGACTACAAAGGGCGGCAGTTAATTCACCTAACTATATTATCCACCCGCCCACCCCACCCCATCCTCCCCCTAACACACACACACACACACACACACACACACACACATGAATGTGGATACGTAGGGTATATATCTCGATATTTGTATTCAGACTATTAAGTGGAATTTTAGCAAAAAGTCATCCTAATAAACCAGAAATGGGTTTACATATAGTACGTACCCAATCCTATAGCACGCTCCCCTCTCCGTTAGCCTCCTCCCCTTCCACCCCCACCACGGCTTACCACACCCATATAACGCAATTTTATGAGCCTCGTTGATATATCCAATTGGCCGCTCCCCTTCGCCACTGGATGAGACATTGGTTGTGTGTGTCTGTCGTAACATGGGTCTGGTTTTATATATACATAAAAACTAGTTGTTTTCACATCGTCAGGTATAAAAACAATGATAACCCGATCCAGCCCCACTGCCTTGCATCTCGTGATAGCCTAATAAGCGACTGCCCTATACAGTGAGCTGAAGTGATGCAATTACCTCTGTAAGTTTTTCACTACAGGCATGATGTTCAGCCTGGCCACCACCTGCGATGTCTGGCACATGTGGGGGCCCATTTTGGTCAGGCTGACACTACCGAAGATTTTTCATATTGTGTTAATAATTCTTAGATTTTCCGACCTACCAGAAGACAGCTCGTCAAACTGCACAACCACAGGACATCTTAGACTGCCCCAGTAACGTAAGTGGTTTAACACCAACATGGCCTCAGCATCACAGAAGTTGTCTCCAACATCAACTTCAGCGTCCTTCTGACACCATCAGCTGCAGCGCAATCATTCTCGTCTACCCCTGCAACACGCTAACTTCCCTGACTTTCACACCAGCTACAGCACCATCACTCTCGCTGCCCAATCTTCCAAACAATCCAGCTCCTATAGTACCCAAACTGCCCCATCTTTCACAGCATCCAGCCACTATAGCGTTCAAACTGTGCCATCTTCCACATCAAATAGCGAGGCCGAGACACCCCGAAGCAATAAGAAAAGCAGGACAAAATGAAAGGACATTGCTCAAGGGTACTTCTCTCATTCTACCTTCTGACAGTGGTGCATCCCACGGCTCGTCAGCACCACAGCAGACACAGAAGGTCAAGCCACTATATGGATTTGTTTCAAGTACATCACATCTGGATCAGTGAACTGGCCCTAAATCTGGCCTCTTTACCAAGGCCATCGCACTGTATCTCAAGAAAAAAGTCCTGTTGGGCATTACTAACTAAAGGGCTAACGAAATCATACAGGCATGGTAGTAAAATGTACAAAGGAAGAAAAAACAGAAAAATATAGGCAACATCGACAAGCAGGAGGATGGGAGTGTTCACCACGCTATGGGGAGGCGTTGTGTTGGAAGGGTCACTCACCACCACCATGAACCAGATGACGTCAGAGAGTATATTGCTTTCCCTGTTTGGGTTGTTAAACAACACATTTTATTGGTGGGTTGGTTAATGTGTAAATACAGTAACCAGACCCCGAATGAGCCGCTTCAAACTTTCTTCCTCTCATAATTTACGCTGGAAAGAGATATGGACTCAGCAAAGGCCTTGGGTAACCACATTTCCGGTCCACGATTCACCCACAACAAGGCAACACCCTTGTAAGGCAGAACCCCACTATATTTATTATGAGGCATTAATAAGTGGTTGGCAGGCGGGGTGCTGTGGTGGGGGAGGTAGTAAGTGGGTGGAGGTGCGGTGGGTGGAGAGAAAAGTGGAGCGGTGAACTGTGGGAGGACAGAGATAGGAAAGAGAGTGGAGTGGGAAGTCTTGGAGTAGGCGGAAGGAATGTAGGTGGAAAGAGGGTCGGTAGAAGGATGAAAAATCCTTGGAGAGGTGGAGCAGATGGGAAATAAATTATAGAACCGCTAGAGAAGTAACAGAAAGATAGTCCCCAGAGTAGTGAGAAGTGGAGGTGCTGCAAATAGAAGGATGGTAGTAGATGAAGGTGATGGATGGTGAAATGGTAAAGACAGAAGAACAGGAATGTCACTGGGAGGTAGGTGGAGGGGTGATGACAAGTAAAAGAAATGAAGTGAACGATCAAGCATAAGGAAGTGGTAAGAAGTACAATGAGGTGGTCTGGCCATGTAGAAAGGATGGAGAGCGAGAGACTAACGAGGAGAGTGTATGTGAGTGAGATGGAGGGGGTGAGAGGAAGGGGGAGGCCAAGGATGAGATGAAGGGATGGAGTTGAGAGGTATATGAGAGAGGGGGTGTGAGCTGGGAACAGGGCAGTTAAATGGCGGGGGACCGGACGACATGGAGGCGATTTGTTTGTGGCCACCCCTTACGGGAATAAGGCGTCTGGCAGTTGATAGGCAGAAGAAGAAAATTTGCAGGAAAAGAGAACTGACTGGTGATGGGATGTCGTCAATGAAAATATTGTAGACTGAATGGCAAAGAGAATTGAAAAGGTAAAAGAACTGTAGGGAAGGACAAGAGTGGAGCAACTGATCTGTGCCATTTAAACGGCTATCCACAGACTAAAATGCACACAGAGGCTTATACACCCATATCTGTATTCTGTTCTTCCGTAGTGTAAAGCCCCCCCCCCCCTCTCTCTCTCTCTCTCTCTCTCTTTGTATGTCAGCAATCAAGACCCCACGCTATCATGACTATTACCGCTGCCTTCCACACCACGCACCTCCACACTGATTCCCACAGGCTTCTGAACGCATATGGAACAATATGGTGACCATAAAAGCCCGGCGTCTGGCATGCCTGGCCGCTTACTGGAAGCCTTGTAGGGCAGGTGTGGTGGTGGGGCTCGGGTCGGTGTTCAGTATATGACCTGACCTACCCGCTGTGCTTAGCCTAGAGTCAAAGGGAATGAAGTGAAGAACAGAGGGAAAAAAGTGGGTGAGTAAAAATTGGATGGAAATGGAATCACGACAGGAAAGAAATGGGTCAATGAAAGTTGGATGGATATGGATGTGTGTAAAAGGAAAAGGAAAAGGAAAGGATGGTGAAAGAAGACAGGCAAAGAGGAGAGAAAATGAAAGCTCAGAGAACTGAATAAAGGAAATAAAGAAGAGGGTGAGTGAGAGCTGGATGGACGTGGGTGAATGTCAACGGGAAGGGACTGGATGGTGAAAGGAGAGAGAGGAAGAGAAAAGAAAATAAAAGCTTAAAGAAATGTTGAAAAGGAAGATGAAGACAATGAAGAAGAGTAATGAAAGTTGGTGAAGTAAAAAGTAAGGTAGGTGGTGAAGGAGTAAGAGAGAAAAGGATGCAAATGAAGGACTGAATAAACGTAGAGGCGAAGCATCATACACGGAAATATGAAGTGATGTAGTGGAGGGGGGAAGATATAGTTCTGGTACAAGAGATGCAGGGTGAAGGACACACGCTAAATGTGCCTAACAGTGATGTGGGTGACTAGAGTAGTGTGGACGAGGGGAGGCACAGAAGGGAGTGGGCTTCGTGTGACAGGAATCTCATACAACATCAGGCTGCGTTCATATCGTATACTATCGATAATCAACTGCAACAAATGTATTCTCTACCCACTAGACGATATACTGACATCTCTCCATCGTCAATACTGAGCTGTAGCGAGATACGAATGCTAAAATATGGTGCTAATCACGATGACGTGCAGTGGTAAGTCTGTAGGGTTGTAGTACTGCCTTATTCTCTTATTCTGACACTGAGGTATCGGAGAGAGGCTGCAAAAGAACCATAATCCCTACCAAACTGTGAAAGAACTACATCTTTCATGATCTGCATAATAAATTGGAGTACACCTGTAGTCTGGTGTATGGATTATTATTTTTTTTTAAATCTTTTGTTTTTCCTTCCTCTGATCTGTTAATTTAAAAATAAAAAATGAAATATTCTGATAATCTTCTTACACACAGACGTCTTTCATAAACTGAATAAAATCGCCCGAAGTTAATAAGAACACAATACAAAAAAGTCATGAGCTATGGAGTTAATGGAGACAATTTTAAACCCGTTCAATCTTAAAAGTCTCCTATAACTTCAAAACTATCATGTTTTGTACAAAGAAACAGAAAAACAATATCATCTCAAGGTACCATGAAATTAAAGAACAATATCTTCAGGTACAAAAAGAAATTAAATAATACCATATAAAGGAATCATGAAATAAAAGAATATCTAAGGTACCAAGAAATAAAAGAGCAATATCTAAGGTACCAAGAAATAAAAGAGCAATATCTAAGGTACCAAGAAATAAAAGAGCAATATCTAAGGTACCAAGAAATAAAAGAGCAATATCTAAGGAACCAAGAAATAAAAGAACAATATCATCAATAGGTACCAAAAAATAGAAAGGGTGTCGTGGCACTGAAAAACTTGCGATGAAGAAGTGCATGTGTTAAAAGATGTATTTTCCTGGTGGGGGGAGTAGGACTGTGTGAAGGGGTTAGGCAGAAGCAGGACTAGGTGGGCTGTAAGCGCTGGAAGGAGGAATATTGAAGGTGAAGTCCTGAAGCTTAGTCAGGATGTAAAAGAAAAGTACCGCCAGAGAAAATATTCAGTGATATTTCTAGCCCAGCTGCGGCGATGGAAGGTTTCGCATGAACTATTTTTAGGCGAAAAGAATATGAAACACAAAACAAAGGAGTATGGGAAGAAAGATGCTCTCTGTCGTTTGGGAAGAAATAAGAAAATTAGGATACAATGTTGGCAAGGGACTGTCGATGAAATATTGCTCGTGGCTGTAAAATCAAACACAAAAGTCCACTCATCTCTCCTGCCTTTCCTTTACCGCTGGATTCATGAAAGCTTAACTGTGACGTTGTGGACAGAGGTGCGTATTATCATTCACCTGTGGGCAATAACATGCACCTGGGTCCATTACGTCTTATTAAAAAGTGAATGAATCCAGCAAAGAGAGGGAGACAGAAGAGAAAAACGGATTATTGTGCCTGACTGTACATGTTGGACGGCGCATTACAACGGCACGAAAGAGTGATATGTCTGGACACTCGAATACATGCGATGATGGTACGCAGATCTACATGCAACAGGGAAGCAATGTAGATGTCTATATGCGATGACTCTGGACACTAACGCTTGAAAGATGCAGTACAGAACGTTCCCAAACAGACATCGCATGTTACCACCTGGGCACTAATGAATATTGACTTTACCGGTGATTATATGCATTCGAATCTTGATTATTAGGCTAAGAACCCTGTTCCCAGGGTCCACTAATTCACATACTAAGCACCATGAGACCACCTCACACGTCGCCACTTGGGCACTAATACCCACTACTCCAATAAGATGCTTTAGGAATGTTAACGTTCAAGGTCTGACATGACAGTATTCTTGGGCATGGGGGGGGGGGTATTACGTGTTCGACGAGGCCTTGCGGTAGCCTACATAAATGAGGGCAGCTTAACCCATTACCGTCCAGTGTCAAACCAAGAGTAGAATTGCTCTGGAACCTGCGGCGAGGCTCTTGTGTCAAACAGTTTGCTGTAAAAAGTAATTAGCCATGTCAAACAACCTACTATGGAACCACTTTTATGTCTCAATAGGCTTAAGTTAAGCACTTTATTAAAGCTGTCGCTAGATGGCGCCACCTCAGGTGTCAGCTGATGGTAGATTTGGAGTTTCCATGTCATATTGACCAATATGGTATCAGTTTTATGTCTTCAAAAGCCTCCTTTTAACAATCCGCCAGAAGCAGAAGCAGAAGCAGAGAAAGAAGAACGCTGGCCACTCATTGACCTGCTGGCTATCGCCGCTGGCAAAAAAGTGGATGAAACCAGACATTTTCGACGGTTAATATGGGTGTGGGGGGGAAATGTAGGGTACCGGTACGCGACTATGAACTGATAGGCGGAGGGCGGCAAACTAAGTACCCTTACGAAGTACCCTTCCTGCAAAATCTTCCACAAAGGACCTTGTGCACTAACAGATAAAATAACTAACTTTCACATTCTCCTCAGTAACACCTGACATTCCTGTGCGTACATACCAACAACACTTTTTTCTTTTTCTAACCGACAACCACTACCCTAGGGATAAGATGGGAGAGCATATTTCGGAGGAAATTCCCTTATTGTCACTCTAGTTCTCAGTTTTTATAGTTGTATCTAATCTGCTCGGTATGATGAAGTCATTTATATTTTTCCAGCCACGAGACCCTACTGTTACCTTTAAGAGATATGTTTCTCTGTGAAACAGCGTCGGCATTAGCAGAAGAGGCGGCAACGATGGCGAATGCAGCAACAGCAGCAGTAGTCGCAACCCCTCGCTCACATAAACGTGAACTCCAGGCTGAAGCTGCCCTTCAGCTCGTCCCCTTTCCAGTGGACAGGGGAGTTGATACGTGTGTATAAAATGGCAGAGGAGCACCTTGGTCGTATCAGTGCTACCACATGAAGGCGTCCCCCTCCAGCATCAATGCAAGGAGTTAACCTCTGTTTATTATTATGTTCACGATCAGAATGTCTGAAACAATTTTCATTCGCCAAGAAAATCTTAATCTCATCTGGACAAGTAAAACCGTTGCCCCTTTCCAGACTACACCGCCCTTCACAAGTTTTTCCTCCCACACTGAACCACCGCCACCTGGCCTGACTCACTGACACCCACCTCAGTCATTTCTCCGCCAGACAAACGTACCCAGATACTGTTGCCAAAGCCTAGAATATCAGAGTCCGTTCATGTGAAGGGGGGGGGGGGAAGAAAAGGAAAGAAGAAAAAACTAACCTCACCAGCCATGATTTATGTCCAGGGAGAGGGCCAGAGTGAGTGCGAGGGGTCAAGGATAATACCATTGTGAGGAGCAGAGGCGTAAACTGTACCTTTTTTTTACATTAACCTGGCCTAAAATCGGCATCTCTTCACCTTGAATACTGAGTTGTTACAAAAGATTAACACCAGGATATTATGCTAGTAACGAAGAAGTGCCATGGAAGAGATGCAGAGCTGTAGTAGTGTCCTGTTCTGTCACTGGGCTACGTGTAATAAGCCGCAAAAAGACGAAACGCTGGGAAAAGTTAGAGGGAAAACAGTACAGTTGGAGAATATAATTTCTTAAGTATCTTTCCTCAGCTTATCTTACTCGTATGTCTTCCGTCATACCCTCGTCCTTTACTCTCTCACCCGAACCATTCGACAGACTCTCATTCAAAGTCTTCCTTTGCACTCTCTTATACCATTCGCTATGCCATTCCTCATACCCTAATTTTCATCCCTTTTCATGTTCTCACTCATGCCTTCCTTCATATCTTCCTCATACTCATCCTCTCAGCCTCCCTCACGTACCTCCACTCTAACTCTTCATAACCATCTTCCCTCCTTATGTTGTCACGGCAGTACATCTATTTTCATCAGTCTCCTCTCACCTAGCGTCAAATTCTCCCTCGCTCTCATCGATCTCCCTCGCCCACGACCTTACCTCCTCCATCATTCTTCCTGCCATCTTTATCAATATCCAGCCTCCCTCGCTACACTTACCCTATATTTTCCCACAAGGTTTGAATCCTTCCTCACTCTGCCGCTGCTTCGTGCCTTCTTGACCACCTTAGCGTACTCGCATGGCTACTGGCTTTGTACTGATTTTGTACCTTTCGTGACATATTCAACCTCTCTCTCTCTCTCTCTCTCTCTCTCTCTCTAGCAACCTCATCTCAGGCAACTATATAAATTCCACCTTTTTACTTGTACGATTTTCTTTTTATAAATCTGTGACATAAGATTTTTTTTACTAATACCAAAGGTGAACCAACTGGTAAGGGCCATAAGATATGAGATCTTTATATTACAGGTAAATTTATGGCTTTCTCTTTACTTAAGCATTCTTTCTTCGTTTCCCCAGCATCTCTTCTTCGATAGACACGCACATCATCCTCACCCCCCTTCACACACACTGACACACACACACACACACACACACACACACACACACACACACACACACACACGCAAAATACACCAATCATTAATCATACTGTAAGGCAAGGATTTCTTGTAATGATATTCCTACTAAATTTACTTAATTCCCTTAGGCATGCATCTTTAAAAGTAGCGATATTTCCGTTTACTGGTAAAATAATTTATGCTTGACTAGACACACACACACACACACACACACACACACACACACACACACACACACACACACACACACACACACAAATAAACCAGTTAACAATCACACCGTACGGCAAGGATTTCTTGTGGTGATATTCCTACTAAATTTACTTTCTTCCTTTGGGCAAGAATCTTGATAAACAGCAGTATTTCCGTGTACTGGTAAATAATTATTGTTTCACTAGTCACACACACACACACACACATACACACACACACACCTAAAGGCTTCTACCCCTAACCACCAGACAATTAATTGCATCGTCAATAACTCAGTACCCCTACCCATGATGCTCTCGGTATGACATCCCTCCTGTTCTTCCACTCCCACAGTTCGGTTATCATCAAACTCTTCCACAAAAACCCGAGACCGTGACGCAGAAAAACAGATTATCTTGTATGCTTTAATCGGAGTATTAATCCATGTAATAATAAACTGTGACAGAGGTTAATGGGTGGACCCTGACAGAGTGCAGGTGTTATAACATTTCCTGCCAGGTCAGAGCCAGCCTGGGTATTTTGGCCTGGGAAAGATTAAAGCAAGAGCCACTGTGCCGTCCCTCTCTGCTGCCCCAGCTTGACCATAAACAGACAGGCGTGGCTCAGTACCACTAACCCAGCCACACCACACCACACCACATTGCAATATACAATACCACACCACACCACATAACGATATTCAGTATCACACCACATCACATTCCAGTGTACCACACCACACCACATTACAGTATACAATACCATCCCACACCACATTACAATATACAATACCACATCACACCACATTGCAATATACAGTACCACACCACACCACATTACTGTACAATATTCAGTACCACAACACGTAACATTACAATATACAATACCACACCACGCCACATTAAAATACACAATACCACACCACATCACATTATAATATGCAACACCAAATTACACGACACCAGACCACACTACACCACACATCACGCTACTCTACACCACACCACACAACACCTTACTACACCATACAACATAACATCTCACCACACCACACCATATCTTACCATACCAAACGGCACCACTACACACCACAACGCAACACACCAACTCAAAACAATCCAAACATCACACCACAGCATATCAGACCACAATACACCACACCACACCAAACACTACGCTACACTACATTTCACCGCACCACTGTCTCTTCCTTCTCTGTTTGAACACCTGAACAAAAGGGCATAACAGTTAGTAAGCACTTTAAATCACTCACCCCACCATCACCATCGCTACGCCTCTTCACCACAATCTCACCTGCAATAGAACAACAGCACATTAGAAACACAGCCTGGGATGTCCAGATACGCGAGTTAATTCTACAACAAATAACATCATACTGGAAGAAACATATCATCATAGCACGTCCAAATGTACATAACCTCGGCCTACTTCTGATATATATTCAGTGGTTCGGAAATTTACAGAATTCTACCATGAAACAGGAAAAAAAAAAAAGCACTATACACTATCACGCCATACCACATCAGCGCCACATACAAAACAACCTTTTAATTTAATTTATACCATCAGTGTTCGAAGCTTTGGAGGACAGCAATGGCACAGGTATATTAAAACTTTCGAACGTAACAACAAAAATAAGACTTTGATCTTTACTGCACGTCGTCAACATACCACAAGTATTTGTTATACTGGTTCACATAATTTGTAAATGTTTGAAGCTTCATAGGAGAGCTTCGAAACACTAGCATTATAGAACACCACAGAACCAGGTGTGAGATTCGTAAATGAGCTTACGACCGATTCCATGTTATAATTTATATCCAGTTTCATGGGATGGACAAGCAGAAGATCGTAGCATATCCGCTGTACACTGTTATTCCTACAACAACGAATCTTGGCTGCATGATGGCTATGATCATGAGTGTTAGTGAATATCAACCCAGTGTCGTTTCTGTCGCGGGCTTCTCAGAATCAAAACACTACAGGAGGTTTGCGTTGAGTGAGGTGGGTTAAAGGCGAGGGTAATGACTGGCATCATACTCTCCAGTCCTCCTAAGTATGGATGCCTAAGTGATACCGGTACCTGATACCTCATGAAGGGCTTACTCATGGCTCATCAGAACAACAAAGTCTATTATACATGCGTGTATCAGGGTAGAAGGCTAATCTAGGATATTACCCAACATCATTATTAAGAAGGATTGATTGCTACTTAACTGGTAGCTAAGACCTGCTCTGTTGCACATTAAATGCTCACATCACTATCACCACATATTAATAAGTTCATCTGATAGCTAGCTTGAATAATACTGTTTTATTTAGGTTTGTGGGGAAAGTTAAGTTAATATAAAGCCAAAACACCCTGTGTCTTTCATTAAGGGGGTGGGACTGCTACTAGTAATGGCTAACTTGGATCAGTGCTTCTGTTCATTATCGCATTACTTATACCGCAAACAATTAAGAGCGCTGTCGAAATTTCTAAGAATGATGAACTTTGTATATGCGTTTATCAGGGAATGAAGGTAATTTACGTGCATACGGCACTACCTATTTTTATCTTTACGGGAGAATGGATGCAACTGGAATGGTTACCAAGGCCCTCGTTGTCTTGCTGGTGGTAATGTACGTATATATTCCCTTGTATTATCCCGAAGAAGGTATAAATACGCAAATGGAATGATTGAGAAGGTACCCGTTGTCTTGCGGCTGGTATTTTATATTATCAGGTATCATCATAAGGAGAGATAAGGTGCAACTGGAAAGCTTATCAAGGCCCCCGTTGTCTTGCTGGTGATAATCCCATCATTACATCGTTCCTTGGCGATAATGATCCTGTTAACATCAGCGCCGAGACGTACACCCGCGGCAAATCATAACTCAGTAGGCGGGTGGATTAAGCCAGGCACTTACCCTCCCACTGCCTTACCTTCAACTTTAATGACTGTAAAATGGGCTTGTATGACTCGGGCACGAGGTAATTAATTATATAATGGCCTTATCAGTCGTTGCGTGTAAGATATTTCATGGCACAGCTGGACTTTCTCACGGATTGTTATAAACTTATAATTTCTTAAAATTCTCATTACGAACCCCATTTTTCATTCCATCCAGCTCCCCTCTAACCCCCGTTCTGCTACACTGGTTTTATTCTAACTTGGCCTAAAACTGCCATCTGTTCATCTTGACTGCTAAGCTGTAACAAAAAATTAACACTAGAATATCATACTAGTCGAGAAGTGTTGTGCAAAGGATGTGGAGTTGTAACACTGTCTTTTTCTACCACTAGCTACCGTAAGTGAAATAAGTTGCAAAAGGATGAAACAGGGATAAGTTAAAGTGAAAGAGGTATAGTATCCTTCTTGTTAAAACTGAGGATGGAAACCAAAGCGTAATACAATTCTATCCACTGTAAAATCTGACTCTTCCAACTTTCTGCCCAGTTCACGCAAGGAATTAAGAATCATAATTTACTCTCTGCTCTTACATCAGTCCATGGCGTGGCATTTATCACTACTTGCCCTAATTTACAGTCACAAAATCATCTTATTCATTACGTTCTCGTACATTAACAGACACCATGGTTGACACCCACATCGGCAGTCACCTTTCCGTAGATACAACAGAAAAATAAGAAGGAAGGATAAATAAAAAGAGGCAAAAGTGGACAAGAAGGAAATAAGGAAAGTAAACTGGATGGTACTTGAAATCACATGAGTAGAGGGTGAAGGAGAAGGTGAGCATTGTGAGTGAAAGAAAAAGAAGATAAAAGAGTTGTGACGAGGAGTTTTTGAGAACTGGAATTTAGGAGAGTGAAGTAATGATGATGACTGATGATGGTGACTGATATGGGTGATGATGATGATGATGATGATGCCTGAATCATTAAATGAACGGGTCTGGCTGGAGAGTGATGAAGTAGGAAAGGGATGCCACAACATATGGTGGCGTGAAAAAGGAGTATGGGAAAGGACATCAAACTGTGAGTGTAACTGCAGTACTGACAGGATGCCGAGGTACCGGTAAGAAAATATTCGTAATAATAAGAGTTAAAAATGAAATGAGAGAGAGAGAGAGAGAGAGAGAGAGAGAGAGAGAGAGAGAGAGAGCTGCGACTATCATCTTAATTTCGTACTTCAAAGTCCAGGCGAAGGGCAATGGCTCATTTATTAGTATCGATTACAAAAGTGAAAAATTGTTGCTGGGTCAAGAGGAAATTGTATGACAGGAGGAGAGGAGGACGGTATGTTGGCTTGGCTTACCTTGGGCTGGTTGACATAGCTCTGGATGAGATACAATGAGCTGCGTTGGAGGTAACAGAAAGTTGAGGATGACTGATGCACATTAAATATGAATTCCCTGGCAGATTATCGCTGGCAAATTATTACCTCATTTGGCGCACAAGCATGACGAAAGGAAATGATGAACTGGTGACGTTACAAACAACTGTTACATTAATAATCGTCTCACTCACTAAAGCTCTGAAGTACACACACACACACACACACACAAATATGCACTCATGCGCACACACAATCCCACTCACACTGTCAAAACACACAGTTAAGCACGCATACAAACACTGAGCAACAACAATGGTTTGGAGTACCTACGCCAAAGGAAACAAACACTTACTCCACACACATATATGCGTATATGCACAGTGACACATACATACACACTCAAATACTGACCACTTTCTCTCTCTCTCACACACACACACACACACACACACACACACACACACACACACACACACACACACACACACAGCCTATAAGCAAATTCTTAAGTGATGAAACACAATGAGTGGTGTAGAGCCTGGAGACAGGGCGGAGCAGAGCAGGGCAAATGGAATGAAGCAAATCAAGACAGACGTGGATAAGAATGAGGCACGATGAGGCACGACGTAGCTGTGGAAAGTTAGGTGAAGCAGAGCACAGGACTGGTAGGCAGGGTGAGGTAGAGTATAGCAGAGGAAGGCTGGGTAAAGCATAGAAGAGGAAGCTAGGGTAAAGTAGGGCAATGCAGATGAAGGCAGGGTGAGGCAGAACATATCAGAGGAAGGCAGGGTGAAGGCATAGCACAGGAAGGCAGGGTGAGGCAGAACATAGCAGAGGAAGGCATGGTGAAGCAAGAAACAGCACACGAAGGCAGGGTGAGGCAGAACATAGCAGGGGAAGGCAGGTGAGCCAGGGTATGGCAGAGGAAGGCAGGGTGAGGCAAGGCACAGATCAGGAAGGCAGAGTGAGGCAAAAGTGTAGCACAGGAAGGAAGGATGAGGTAGGAAATAGTAGAGCAAGGATGAGGTAGGGCATAGTAGAGGAAGGCTGGGTGAGGAAAGTCATAGCAGAGGAAGGCAGGATGAGGCTGGGTATAGCAAAAGGCCAGGTGAGGCAGGACATAGCAGAGGAAGGCAGGGAAAGGCAAGGTCCAGTAGAGGGAGGAAGGACGAGGCAGGTCAAACAGAGGAGGCAGGGTGAGACAAGGCATCTCAGAAGAAGGCAGGGCGTGAGAAAAAAAAAAAAAAAAAAGATGAAGGCAGGGCGAGGCAGAGCATAGCAGAGGAAAGGGGGTGAGGCTAATCATGGTAGAGAAAGACACGGTGAGACAGGGCATAGCATAGGAAGGCAGGGTATAGCAGAAGGCAGGGTGAAGCAGAGCATAGCAGAGAAATGCAGGGTATAGCAGAGGAAGGCAGGGTATGGCAGGATATAACAGAGGAAGGCAGGGTGAGACAGGGAACAGTAGAGGTAGATGGAGCTGGGTATAGAAGGATCAGCTGGTACCAAAGCAGGTGTGACTTGGGAGGGCGTGTCGGTCTTCTCCTTAACACTAGCCATTTTCATTTTTGACTGCGTTTCTCCCGCTTTTCCATTTTCTTTTTAATACCTAATTTTCATTCAGAATAAAACATCCTCCTCCTGTCTCATTCTCTTCCTCATCTTCATTTCTCTTATTGCGATAGCCAAACTTAGGTAATCTATTCTGGCCAGACGATTTTGTCTACTTGAGGGAAATCCACACAGTTAAAGAGTTAAAAAGAACTCAAGATATCAGGATAACTGCCATAAGTCAGTTAGCCCGTACTAAGCTGTTCCGTCTACACTGTACACCTGCAACGGAATATGAGTAGTATAGTAAAGTACAGTTCCATTCCACACCACCGTATAAAGCCCTTAACTAAATCCATTAAATCTCTTATTATTTCTCATATTTCTCGTCCCTCTAATGTTTCCCTTCTCATCCTCTTCCTCCTCCTTCTCCTCTTTTCTCATGTCTCACCATTATTCTTCTCCTCTTAACCCGCCATCCTTCTCTGCCCTTACCAGCAAGAGGCCCCATCCTTCAAACACCCTGTCCACACTTCTAATTGGCTGACCAGTGTGAGGGTCGGCTGGCAACACCTTGAAGGCGTTACTGCGTCTAACAAAGAGTCAGGGTGTTGTGTGTCTCAGTGGTAAATAGTATAAACTACGGTATGTCTTCATTTACCTTTCATTAATTATCCTTGGTAGAGTTTATCATGCCGTACGCGGATTGGTTAAAAAAAAAAAAAAGGAAAATATGTAAACGAAAAGAGGTATAAAGGAATTGAAAAGTGTTTCTCGTCATTTATAACTACGAATTACCTAACGCTAGCCCATAAGTTTAGGGAGCCACGTCAAGAAATTTCATAAACACTCGGATGATGAACCATTCCATCGGAGGTTATGTAAAAAAAAATAGTGGGGGATGTCAGCTTTTGTTCTGGATATTCTTGTTAACTACTACATTTTAACTGTCTGTACATTTTTTCCTCCTTTCCCAACGACCTTTCCTTCACCTTTTCATGCAGTTTTTTTTTCTTTCTCTGCCACGCTGATTGATAACAGGCTTTCTTGCTTTACATCTTTCACGTTATCAATATTTCATGTTCTTTTAACCCTATTTAATTCTGAAAAACATTCCTCTACTAAGCCTCTTTATTTCTACCGCTGTCACTCGTAATTTTATCCTACCCTGATCGCATCAAAGTCTCACCCATACGATAAATTGAGTATGGTACTTTCACTTTCTTGTTCAGCTCTCATGCAGCCTTCACCCAGTTCTCTACAACTATAAAGCTTTTCATATTACCGATGACAAGCCATTCTTGAACCACTCTTCTGAACTCCAATTACATGTTTGTACAACTTTCTTTCATAAGCTGTAATTCCTACTAGAGACTTAATCTTTATCATTCACGGATTTCTCTGTTTATCAGCCACCAGCACAGTACTGAATACCTTTCCTCTCTACAATCGTTGCTGTATTTCCGTGTTGGGTAAGCCTTCACTCATACTTACACCTTACCGCCACAGAATAAAAACTGCGTGTGGAAAAGTCTCTCCTCTCGAATGAACATGGTCAAGCCGATAGTCTTCGGTGGGTCCCTGTTTGGCTTACCAATGTTTAACCAACAATACCGTTTGTCATTATGCTACGTTAGCGGCGTTTTGGACATAATCACAAGCTATAACTCTCCGCGGCCATTCTACTCCATGCGAATCTCGCTCCCTTCCTCCCTACTCCATCACCTCTTCATCAGTCTGTTGATCCTGAATGACAGCGGGTGTGGGTGAGTGAGAGGCAACTCAGGTACTCGGAGAAGGGTATAATGTGAGGCTGGCAGAGGTATTGGACACTTCATTGTCACTAGTGAATTAAGACAATCATCACAGTTCTCTCAGTAACACCACCCGGTCAAATCCTACAATACATTCCCTCTTTCCTCTTTCACCCCTTCTTCCCTCCTCTCTCTTTGTAAGCCTTCATTTCTCTACCTCCTTTCGCTCCCTTACATCTGATTCCCTCCTTGACCCCCCCCCCCTTCTCTATCTATCTACGTACCTACTTCAATCACTGTCACTCTGTCGTTCCCTACCGCCTCTCCCTCTAAGACTGTGATTTCCTTCCTTTCTTTACTCCAATCGTCTCTCCTTCACTCCATGTTTCCCTGCATTCTGTTCTCCCCGACCTTGCCTTCCTTCTTTCCCTAGCTCCAGGACATCAGTGCAATACCTCCAATAATTAAAAGGCTAAAGCTGCAGAAAATCCCTCCAGTTCGAAAAATCTCTCCTAAGCTGACCAAAATCATCTGGAAACATTACGAGTATAACAAAGACAGATCCTGGTGGTGAACGGTTAAGGTTATGTAAATGGATTGATTTGTTATTTCTCTTGGCATACATTGTATCAATTATCCAACACGCAGAGGCATAGTGGTTTGAGAAGACAGATACTAGACTCAAGCCTCGAGGAAGATCAGTGACTTGATATGCATGGTCTGACTGAGCCTAAGTTACGAGAGGAAGGTTTGGTCTTACACAAGATAGCCTAACAGGGAGACTTGTGGGAGCTGTTGCTGTGTAGGGTGGTGTGAGGCAGGTGCTCCATTTTAGGTACTATTGTCATGTAGCGATTGACACATCTATGAGTTCATGACTTGGAACCTACTGTAGTTACTACAGAGAAATATGGATCCAGAAGTACTCAGCGGTGTTTAATTACTGGTCTGTCTTTCATACTGCAAAACTATCAAAGTGGAAAATATATTACCGAGTCAAATGACATGGAAAGAGGATGCGGATAAAGAAATGAGAAAGAATAAAGCAGAAAGACGTAGGTAAAGAACTTAAAATGAGAGTGGATGAAGGACAAGAAGAAGGGGTAACGATGAGCATGGAAAGAAAACTATATGACAAACAGGGAATTGGAAAGAAAGGGACGCCACATAAAATTAACCGTTGGAAAGAAAAAACTTGGGAAGAAAGAACGTGGAGGAGGAGGAGATTTAATAAGACGGTGAAGTACAGTATGGAAGGTCCGCCAACCACAACATCATTGGCCTCGGCAGTGATTCAGCAGCAGCGGTGGCGGAGGCGGCGGCGGTGGCAGCAGCAGCAGTATTACTACTCGATTATGGTTATGATGATGATGATGATGATGATGATGATGATGAAAGGGTATAGGACAGCAGGAAGGATCCGCTGGCCACACTACTGGACTGGGTAGTAATTCAGTAGACACATCACCGCCGTCAATATCGAGGAGCTGACAGCATATCAGACATGGTTATCGGCTCAGACATATGTTTCCATCTCGGACTTACTCGATCATGACGGGAATCATATGGAAGGGTCGGGGGTGAGGCGAAATGGGTAGCAAGGAGAAACTGGGAAGGATGAGAGAGAGAGAGAGAGAGAGAGAGACAGAGAGAGAGAGAGAGAGAGAGAGAGAAAAAAAAAAATGGAGAAATGAATTCCCCGAGCTAGGCAACTAAGGCCATATAGCCCCGCTGGGTTACAGGAGGGCGTTACCCCTCCCGGCAACGGTAGCCCGGGCGAGGCTCGAACTTGCGACCTCCCGATCACAAGCTCAGCGCGCTACCACTGTGCTACCGCGCCCCCAGAGAGAGAGAGAGAGAGAGAGAGAGAGAGAGAGACTGTGTGTGTGTGTGTGTGTGTGTGTGTGTGTGTGTGTGTGTGTGTGTGTGTTCTTTCCCCTTTTCCACAACAAGCCATCCCTCACTCATAACTCCCTAACTATATCCCTCTTTGCTCCCAGTCTGCTGTTTATTCTTTCCCTCCTCCCACGAAACACTACCCAGTATGCTTCCTCACCTTCACCCGTATTCCCGTAATTACTTTTCCTAAGCAATTACCTCACCCGGATGGAGTCCCGGCAAAGTATTGTTCTTAGTCGAGTTTCTTTGTTGCAAACTTACAGAAAAACGGCTGAATGAAATTGCATGGAACTTTCAGGATATGTGGGCACTGGTCGCAAAAGACAGTGATTAAATTTTGGAGGTAATCGAGTGACCCTGAAAAGTCAAAATCATGGTCACGGATTTTCAAGGGGCTATTGCTTGAAACCGGTATCATCATACAGGAACTCCCATGTGGTCCTTATTTGGCACCAAGACCTTTAGCCTTGAGTGACCCTGAAAGGTCAAACTCAAGGTCGCAAACAATCAGGAGGATATAACTCGAAACCGGCTGCAGAGCTATTTACTATTCTCAACATATGGGAAGTCCCATGTGGGTTTCTAATTGGTACCATGACCTTTGACCTTAAGTGATCCTGAAAGGTCAAATTCCAGGTCATGGATATTCAGGGGGCTACAACTCGAAATTCGTTGAAGATAAAGAGATATTAACTATTATCAACATACAGTACAGTAAGTTCCATACGGGTTCTCAGTTGGTACCATGACCTTTAACCTTAAGTGACCTTGAAAGGTCGAACTCAAGGTCACGGATACTCAGGAGACTAAAACTCCAAACTGGTTAAGACAGAGATCTTTACTATTATCAAGATATAGGAAGTCTCAAATGGGCTTTCATTTGGCACCATGACCTATGACCTTGAGTGTCCTTGAAAGGTCAAACGCAAGATCACGGATTTTCAGATGGCTATAACATGAAAACGGTTGAAAATAAAAAACTGCTGTCGGGAGAGGTTTGTTGTGCGTGGCACCACATGTTTGTTTTTTTTTTGTGTTAGCAACGTTAAGGAAAAATGGCTGAATGAAATTACATGAAACCTCCAGGATATGTGAACACTGGTCCCAAAAGGAACTGATTTAATTGTGGAAGTACTATCTTCAAGACTGAAAGATGAAATGCAAGGTCAAGGAGTTTCACCGGACGAGTTCTTGATTGTGGTTAGTTGCGCCATTACCGTAGACATAAATTAGGAGTTTGAAAGGGCAAGTTGAAACTGAAGTGAGCTGGGACTTTAACTGTTTACTGACACTAAATGGCAGTACCGGATCAGTATTCAACAGCACTAAAATAACTGCTGTCAGCGAGGTATGCTGTGCCTCGCACCACTTATTTTGTGTTTTGCATCTTATTGTCCTATTCATTATTCCAATATCGTCCATACTCTGCATAAATGATCCACAAGAGAAAATTAAGCAGCCACATCCAAACATAAATCGCTAAGGAAGAGGTGCTAGGGAGCCTCCTTACCCGACATCGCTTTTGGTCTCCCATTTTCTTCTTTCCTCCCATAGAACAGAAACCTTATGTAGTTCTTCGATTTATTTTGTCAACTCTGCTTTTGCTATTTTCCTTGTGCCTGTCTACAAATTTTACATTTCAGTTCCTACTTATAAAACTAGAATGATATTATGCATCACTTTATGAACAAAATTATCAACAACAGACATTCATTCCATACCAAGTAACTTTCAACACAGCCTTTACACTTATCCGTGCTGAGTTGCAGTCCTTCACTCCATCCCAAGCCACCTGTTGTTGATAATTTTGTTCATAAAGTGATGCATAATATCATTCTATAGTCTGTCTCAGGAAAAACGAATGTAGAATATCGTCTATTTTACTCCAAAGTCACTGTCAAAGGCCGAAGACATCTGATTTAACGACCTGTGGGAATACAGGCTGGCCAGGGACAAGGCCTGAGGGCAAGAGGCACACACACACACACACACACACACACACACACAATCAATGAATGGGTATAAGTGACCCGCTATACTCACAGGTCAATACGAACTGTGGTTCCTGTTTTTGGATGCAACTTTTTTTTTTTTTTTGAGTTACAATGCGCTAAAAATAAACGAAAAATCTCTCTCTCTCTCTAAACCTCTGCTTCCGTCCTTTCTTGTCTCCCTCCTCCCTCCCCCATCTACCCTCTCTCTCTCTCTCTCTCTCTCTCTCTCTCGTGTGTGTGTGTGTGTGTGTGTGTGTGTAATTCACCGGGTCGGTCAGGATCACTTGATGGTCTCGATCGTCAGCTTTTACCCTCCCGGAAGGGAGCTGAGAGCTCATATAGTCCGATCTTAGGGCAAGGCTGTGACCTTCACACACCCACACACCCGTCCCCTTGCTCAAGGGGGACAGTAACCACCCACTTCGTCAGTGAAACTTTTCGCAACCTGAGCGAGGCGCGAACTCCCGTCCACCAGTTGGCAGGCGAGAGTGTTACCACTGCACCAGCGAGCGGTGTGTGTGTGTGTGTGTGTGTGTAATTCACCGGGTCAGTCAGGATCACTTGATGGTCGTGATCGTCAGCTTTTACCCTCCCGGAAGGGAGCTGAGAGCTCATATAGTCCGATCTAAGGGCAAGGCTGTGACCTTCACACACGCACACACCCATCCCCGTGCTCAAGGGGGACAGTAACCACCCACTTCGTCAGTGAAACTTTTCGCAACCTGAGCGAGGCGCGAACTCCCGTCTACCAGTTGGTGTGTGTGTGTGTGTGTGTGTGTGTGTGTGTGTGTGTGTGTGTGTGTGTGCAATCATTACCATGACTAATGGTATGCTTTGTATTGGAAAGTAAAGATGAGGAGAAATATTGTGGAATCTATGGCGAATATTGTGGCACAAGGGTGTAGACATGTATGAAGGTGAACGTTAATTGGCCCACAGGGAATTAATGACAGTTCCACATGCTGACGTCTGGAGGGGACTTCTTGTAGTTGTTCTCTATAAATATATTCCAATGTTTTATTTATTTTATAATACTTATATCACAGTTAAGTTATACTTTGCATTGACATTATTATTCACTACTATAGTGTTCCTCCTCGTAACATAGGGTTTGGGTGGAGTCACCCCCTCCCTACACTATTGCCATGTTTCCTAACCCTACGATGTATAACGCCTGTGGTTTGTGTAGTAGGAATGATACATAAACATAACTCATACTAATATAACTGTAATGAAAGTGCTGACATGTATCAAGGAAGAATAAAACTATTCTGCATACTATATTATACGATAATAGAGAAACGTGGCATAAAAATTTGGCAGTGTTGCTCTAAAAATATTCTAATTATTATTTACTTCCCCAACACTTCTAACATTGCTAATTAATTTAGCAAGTATAATTGCAAGAAAATTTGAAGGGATAAAAGTGGGAAGAGGCGATCCTTTCATAATTAAAATAAATATATCAAACAGCTCTGGGGTGGCAGCACTCACGCGACACGTGTTTGTGTGTACGCTGTGGGAGGTCACCAACCCCCTACAGGATTTAGGCCTATTGGGGAAACCTCTATAAAAAAAACGCGCCGTGACTTTTACCTCAAGGGTGGTGCGGAAATAAAGTCAAAATTATAATCCATACATAAAAATGGAAGTAAAAAACCATGGATGACACATAACAAAATCTAGCGAGAGAGAGAGAGAGAGAGAGAGAGAGAGAGAGAGAGAGAGAGAGAGAGAGAGAGAGAGAGAGAAATAATAATAATAATAATAATAAAACTTTATTTCCACTAAACAGTGGGTATTCTTATACATTATACAGTAGTACAGCATACAGTATGAAAGTTCTATACACAATATAATACAAGTTGATACATATGGTGGAGAATAGTGACAGAGAGGTAAATGGTTTAAAAGGTGTGGGGACACTTAGGTTAAAAATAGATCAATTAAGGGATTTAGGAACGAAGGCAGTGGGAAGGATTAAGACAGATGGGATTGTAAGATTAGGGAGTTTGAGCAATAGGGTAGAATGTATGCTTTCAATAAAAGTATAGCAATTATCAACGGCTAATTATTATACAGGTGTTGATGGTGGGGGTCTATATTTATAGGAGGTGTTGGTGGTGGAGGTATAGCGGGTGTTGTTGATGGGGGTGTTGTTGGGGGTAGGGGTATAGGGGGTGTTGGTGGCAGGGGTATAGGGGGTATTAGAAAAACGGAGATCACAAGAGGGAAACAGTGTCAAGGTCATCGCTGATGGAGAGGTCAGCTCGGAAACGTGGCAACAGTGCAGGGAGGGGGTGACTCCACCAAAACCCTACGTTTCGATCTGTCAGACTATACAGAACCTTGAGAGAGAGAGAGAGAGGGGGGGGGGCTGGTCATTCCCAGGGGACAAGTGGTCACTCCTCACCTCTCTCTCTCTAGCATGCAGACCCACCCACCCTGAACTTAAAACATCATCCTTCCTGCCTTCCTGTCCATCCCCATCCCCTCTCTTCCAATAATAATCAGACAATGCGTGTGATGGAGGAAATCACAAGAAATGCAGTGAGGAAAGTGACACCAGAAAACTGGCAAAAATGTATGGAGCATACGAGAAAGTTAGAACAGGAATATATCAGAAATGACATTGTGCGCAATCACATGGTCGAAGAATTCGTCATTAACGTGGCGAATGATTCCACCAGTGAAGAAGAAGGTTTAGATGAGGGAGACATGAATATCGAGTGATAGAGAGAGAGAGAGAGAGAGAGAGAGAGAGAGAGAGAGAGAGAGATTGTATTTTCAATGGAAATTTTAGAGTATAATGAATATTTATTAAGGAAATGCTACTGTTGATCATTCGATCAGTAATACTATTGTAAATCAGTTTATGTTTTTTCATAACATTTTTTTTTTTTCATAAAGAATAGTAATAAAACAATAAAATAAAATAAAGTAATTTTTCTTCATCTTTCAGGCCTATTTCATTGGCTTACCATACCCCTCCCCACATTCCGACCCGGGCCACTCCCATCCTCCATCCCTCCTCATATGGACCGATATCTGGGCACACCACCCCCCTTAACTCAAAACATCATCCTTCCTGCCTTCCTATCCATCCCCATCCCCTCTCTTCACCTAGCTTTTTGCCCACATACACAACATTTGCAGACACACACACACACACACACACACACACACACACACACACACACACACACCTGAGCTGGAATCGGCAATCTGTTTCCCATTGTGACCTCTATTTCCTTACCCAACACTCCTTCCCTCTCCCTAAGGACTTCCCACTTCACCTGTCCCTTGTTTCTCTCCGTCTTTGTGCCGTGATTAGAAATCTGGACAGAATAGGGTTGAGACTGAATGGCTTGTTCTTTGTTACTTTGTTAAAAAGATAAATATAAACAAACACGTTTTTTAAATAACTGACGACCTACCAAAAAATCTATCATTCTATCAGAATATATATATATATATATATATATATATATATATATATATATATATATATATATATATATATATATATATATATACACAACTTATAACCATAAAACTTATATGTAAACTTCAGGAAACTGGCAAATGGGGTCCCCCCCTTTAGAAAATTCCTTGGTGCGCCCCTGCTGGGCACTGATAGATAAATAGAGGCTTCACATTGTTTTATTACTTAAACGTCGTGTGTGTGTGTGTGTGTGTGTGTGTGTGTGTGTGTGTGTGTGTGTGTTCATAGTGATAGCTGAGTGATAGCTGAGTATCCTGGTCGGGAAGGCTGGTAGGAAGTTAGTGAGGGATGTTAAAGATATCAGGAGCGAGGAGTGTGCAGCAACATAAGTTATTGATATGTGACATGTTGCCCAAGGACCAGGTGATGAAAAAGAGAGGACCTATGCACCTAGGTGGAAAATATGGAAGTTCTAATAACGAAGCAGTAAGGGATGCCTTCTATAGCGAGATGAGTGGGGTGTTGCCTGAACAGGGAGACATTGACAGCAATGTTAATGAACAGTACAGAGCCCTCAAGTACAACCTCTTGAGAGTTACTGATTCGGTGTGTGGATGGACAACGGGTTCTTCCAAGACATAAAGTAACTTGGTGGTGGGATGCGGGTGTAGAAGCTGCATTTAGGGAGAAATGAAAGCTTCTCCGGGAATGGAAGATAGGTGGTAACAAAGATGAATACTTGGTTGTCAAGCACAGGGCTAGAAAAGAGGTTTACAGGGCAAAGTCAGAGTCTCAGAGCCTTTTACTTGATAACCAAAATAGTGTGGAAAGTAAGAATATGATACGTAAGGTGGCAGATCAGATGAAGAGGGAGAATAGGGATATCATAGGTAAGCAGTGTGTGAAGAATGATGAAGGAAAGGTAGTGGTGGACAGTGGGGATACTAAAGACGCCTAGAGAGAGCATTACAACCGGTTGTTGAATGAGGAGTTACACTTGGACCGAGAAGGTTCGGAGCCAGCAGATCAGTTGTTTGGCCCTTGACCTTTGATTGACGGTGCTACTGTGAGCAGGGCAATAGGCAAGATGCAGGTGGGGAAGGCAGCAGGTGTGTCTGGGTTGACTGCTGAAATGTTGAAATCCTTAAGAGATCTGGGAGTGGAGTTAGTCACCGACTTGATTAATACTGTTATTTATTAGAGTATTGTACCAGATTATTGGCTGAACAGTGTAATTGTAAATGTGTACAAGAGGAAGGGTGATGCCCTGGAAAGAGGAAATTATAGAGGCATGAAGACCATATGATGAAGGTAATGGAGAGAGTTTGAGAAAATATAATTAGAGAAGGAGTGAATATTGATGAGATGCAGTTTGGGTTTATGCCAGGCAAAGGGACTACTGATGCCATATTCATTGTTTGACAGCGTCAGGAAAAATATATAGGAAAGAAAAGGGAGCCGTACTGTACTTTGTTTTTGTTTATTTGGAGAGGGCCTTTGACAGAATCCCTAGAGACATGGTAAAGTGGGCAGTGAGAAAGCTTGGGATCGAGGAGTTGCTGATTGGGGTGGTTATGGCTATGTGTGTGGATGCTCGCACCCAGGTAAGGGTGAATGGAGATTTGAATGATGAGTTTTCTGTTAATGATGGTGTGCATCAAGGGTCAGACTTGAGCCCCTTGTTGTTTATCATGGTACTTGATGCCCTCGCACAGGACTTCAGAATGTACTCCCATGGGAGATATTGTATGCAGATGATTTGGTGCTGCTTGCAGAGTATGAAGGGGAGAGATGGTATGGGGCACAAGGGCTTAAGAATAAAGGCAGATAAAGCAAAAGTGATGGTATCTAGGGCTGGTGGTGGTACTGTCAAAGAAGAGGGAGAGTGGCCATGTGCAGTTTTGCCACAAAGGTGTGGGAAGTAATTCCATCTTGTGCAGTGTTTGTGATAAGTGGGTGCATAAGGGATATATTGGTATTAGAGGTAGACTGCGAGATAATGCTGATTTCATATGTGTTGTGTGTTGGGGAGAGTGTATGGAGACTGTCAGGCATGAAAGGACTGAAGTTGCTGGTGAGTCTCTTGAGTGTGTGGAAGAGTTTCTATATTTGGGAGACATGTTATGTGCTTGAGGTGGAGCTGGAACTAGCTCTGTAGCTAGCGTGAGGAGTGGTTGGAAGAAGTTCAGGGAGCTGTTGCCTCTGCTGGCACTGAGAGGGCTCCCCTCCATGCTCAGGGATCTTTGTATGCAGCATGCATTAAGAGTTTATAGCAATATGGTAGTGAGACCTGGGCAGTAAAGGAAGAGGATATTTGCAGGCTGAAAGATGCAGAAATGACAATGATTAGGTGGATGTGAAGTTCATCCCTGAGTGCGAGGCCTGGGGGGCTAGGGTTACAATGGATGAGTTAAGAGGTACTGTAGTATGGAACCGGAGTGTATTGGGGTTCTGATGAGGAGAGGTAGATTGATGTGGTTTGGGCATATGGAGAGGATGAGAGATGATAATTGGGTGCAGAAAGTGAGAAGTGTTAATGATAGGGGTAGGATTGCGAGAGGTGGACTGAAGAAGACCTGGGATGAGGTCATTGAATGTGACCTCAGGGATATGGGACTGAATAGGGAGGCTGTTAGGGATTTAGTAGCATGGAGAGCTGTTATTAAGTGACCATGGCTGGCGCATGCAAGCAAGTTTGAGCCTTGAAAAATGAATGAACGAGCAGTACAGTTTTTCATCTCAGTGATTTTGTTCCGAATATTTTGGCTAAGTAAATTTTTCTGGTTTCCCAGCACCACTGTACAGTGGAGGATTTGCAGGGTGTTTAGACATCAGGAAGCCATTTACTGATGTCAGAAATGCCATCAGCAGGATTAAAAATAAGTTCTTTAGATATCTGCCATTAGAGCTGTGTCGTATGGGTGTTCGCCATTTCCGAAAAGTACAGATTTGGCCCACTTTCAACCGACAGACTGTGATATATATATATACACACAGTAACTCCTCATTTTTCGCTGCCTGAATGTTCCGCCAAAACCGCGTGAAATGTGAAACGTCGAAGTGTGAAGTTAAGAATCTATCTGTCTATTGCCTGATGCCATAATCCCGTAAGGGGTGGCCATTTGACTCTGAGTAATTTGTTTTACAGGGAGGGGCACTAACCCTCCACCAACCCACTTGTTGACACATAGGGAGCACGTATGGTTTGTTTATATAGTTACCTCCCAGCGTTGTAAATGGATTCTTGGCTTACAGGAAACCATTTGGCTTGTCACTCAATGCAAAGCCAAATGTAAAGGAAAGAAAAGCAATAAGAAGTGACAGGAAAGATGGGAGAAATAGGAAAAGAGGAGGGCAGGCACAGAAAAAGCATGATAAGGCTAAGGAAGATGTAGGCAGCACTACATAAGGTGCTGGAGACATTTTCGTTTAACAAAGCCATTCATGTCACTGACCTTAGCTGCTCTTCCAGTATTGAGTATGAATCCAGGTTTGAACAGATGTAGAAAACAAGAGATGTCTGCTCAGCAGCCTCTGTATTTTCCCACTTAATTTGACAGTAACAATATTTTTTTTTAGTTAAATGTTTTAGCACCTTTAATGCCACTGGCAACATTTCCTTTGTCAGTGGTGTGTCTATAGTATGAAACGTAAGATTATGGCCAGGAAGCTCCTTCCACAATATATTTATTTTATAAAATATATAGTATTGTAGGGATATTATCACTTTCTCATTTGAATGCTAGATTTGTAATCAATCAAAATTTTCTAATTGCAGGCATTTTGTTGTACCTACATCTTTCATTATTATTTTTTTCCCCTCAGATTCAGTGATCAATTTTCTGCTTAATCTTGTTACCACCAGACAAGTTTTATGCAGTGTAGGAATAGTCTCTAATTGGAGAGTGGTTAATTAGGGCTAATTCTAACCCTTCTAGTTCGAAAATTCTCTACCAAATGAAATAATGTATCTTGAGATGGCAATGGATTAGATTTGAATTAAATCTCTATTTTGAAATGATTAAGGTTAGAAAATGTCAAAAGACGTCCGCCCACTTTCAGCTGTAGAAAGAAAATAATAATCTTGCAATCACCAGCTCATATAATTCAGCATTTTTACTTTCCATACATTCTTATATTCTCAAACCTTACACCTTTCTGCATTATGTTAACCAGTGACAGCTATAAGCATTTTTTAGCAGAATGCAGAGATTACCAGTAACTTTTTATTTTATGCAAGCCTGAATAAAACTTTCAAGTGCATTCATAATAGTGAAATACTTGTGGGTATACAGTGCTCCCACTGTAATGCGGGTAATGTAGACTGTCCACATGCCGCGGTATAGGTTCCATATGTTTCAACTATAAAGGGCTGACCTAGACTGGACATTTCCAAAGTTGCCCATTTCACCCCAGATCCCACCCAAAGCTTGCAAATAACCCCCGTCTGACATTCACTCTCGTACTCATACCCAAGAAGTTATTGAAAATACATAAGGAAGGCTCCTGGTCATTAATATAAAAAGTTTATGCCACTAACCAGACTGGCTTTGGTGGCCACACTCGCTGTCCCTGGCACCCCAAGACCCCATTCTGTGTAGTTACATTCGAGATGTGCTTGGCTGGTCCCCTTCATCTTCGGAGTCAAGCCTTTCAAAGTCCATGGAGGAAACGATGAACATAACCTCTTTGTCTGATTCGGCACTTTCTTCCAGGCTTGAATCATTGCCAAAGAATGGTTGTTGTGACGTTTCCTGACGAACTCGAAAAATGTCTGTGATCCTTTTCTGTTGCTGCGCATTCACCCTTTCCTTAAACATCTCTGTGTACTGCCCTATATCATTGGCCCCTAATGCAGCGCAGTTTGCTCGGCTCAGTCCTTACCTGTGTCCTGCTTGGTGATGACGAAGGTGAGCCTCTCATACAGTTCCACAGTTTCTCTCAGCGTGCTTGTTGCTATCTCTCCCATTCGCCTTTCCTCTGACTCACCCTGTTCTTCAGTCTTCCTGCTGCTGGTCCAATAGTTCCTCAGTGTCCAGGGTGGGGTCTGGGGCAAGAAGCTCCTGTATGTCAGCAGCATCAAGTTGTTCCATGCCGGCGACTATCCTTGCTGTCTCCACTGCTGTGTCAACCGCTGCATCAACACTCTGTGGCTCGATCTCTAAGTCAAGCTTGCGGCCTGGCAAACTTTGCAAAATGTTGTGCCAGGCGTGATGCACTGTGGCCTGTGCCAGCTCACTGCAGGCTTCAACAATGGTGTCCACACTATTTTTGATGGTGAATGACTTCCAAAAGTTGATAACAGACTGTACCTTCCTAGAGTGCTTCATGACAGTGGCGGTAGCAATAGCAGGTGGCGAGGGTGAGTCGTGGCTCGTGCCAGGGGTGGGTGACTCAGAACATGATGAATATGATGAAATTGCCAGCTCGTCCAAATCTTCATTGGTGTTGGTGGCAGCTTGGAGCATAGCGAAGGTCTTCGAGGCATAGGTTGCCATCAGCACAGCGATCACTTCTTGGTCAAGTGGCTGAAGGAGTGAGGTTGTGTTCAGAGGCATGAACACAACCTTGATGTTGGGGTGATGATCATCGAGGAATGGTGAGTGACCTGGTGCATTGTCTCAGAGGAGCAGGATCTTAAATGCCAAGTTGTGCCACTTGCAGAAATCGTCCGCTTTTTTGTGAAGCGCTTGTCAAACCATTTGAGAGACTGCTCCCGACATCCACCCCATCTTGTTCATCTGGTGCATGTTGAGTTAGTCCATGTCACAGTTCCTGTAGGTGTGTGGTTTCTTGGCTTGTGAGATAACAAGTGGTTTCATTTTGCAGGTCCCTGAGGCATTACAGGTTAGGAGTAGAGTGAGTCTTACCTTAGACGCCTTGTAACCACAGGCTTACTGCTTACACCGTTGGATGTAGGTCCTTGTAGGCATTTATTTTTTTTTCCAAAAAAACCTCGTCTCAGCATTAAAAATCTGGTTCTGGGAGTACCCACCGTCTCTGATGACATCTCTAAGAAATGCAAGGAAGGTAGAAGAAGCAGAAACATCAGCATTGGCCCCCTAACCAGTTAAACTAACATTCCTTGACCCATTCCTCGCAATAAAAGAATTTAACCAACCTTTTGAGGCCTTGAAGGGCGTCGGGTTCTCTTGGTTTAGCCGTCTACATACCTGAATGTAGAAATGCTTGGCTTTATCATGTAGCATGGTGCCGTTAGTAGGGATGTTTCTCTGTCTCTGCCTCTTGACATACCGAAGTAGAAGTCGCTCCATGGTCTTCAGTGCTGTATTCAAGAACAATATTGCAGCTTGTCCTGCCACTGGGGGGTTGCTTTTGACGTATGCCTTGATCTTTTCTCGGTCTTTCCAAGTTGTCCTGATGGTGCTTTCATTAACCTTTGTGCCTGTCTGCCAAGTTAACTTGTCTCTTCCTGTTCTCCAACTCTCATACTATCTCCATTTTCTGGCTGTAGGTGAAGCGCCGTCACTTGTTTTTGGGCTCCAGTCGGCTGCGCGGCATAATGCTTAGGTAACAATGCTCTGTACTGTGGGAGTAGCTACTTCAGATGCAGCCACGAGACAGGAGAAAACAATGTAAGATGCCCCTAGCGGCCAACGGGGGTACATATGGATGTGATGTCATGCGACCAGTCAGAGTGCACCGCTTTCCTGACGTCATCACTTGCGACATCTGACTTTCATTGGGCCGTCTGAGAGCTCTGATGCTCGACAACTTGCCGCAGTATATCTGTTTGTGACCACGGTATATATATTTTTGGTCACACTGTAGGTTATTGCGTAAATACAAATCCGTGTTACTCAGTACTGCGTGACAGGAGGGAGCACTATACTGAGACACATTTTAGCCTTTTAATTGCATGAATTTCTTAAGTCAAACAAAGTTGTCTCTTAGCAAGAATGACAGACTTTAGGGCATCCATGGCTGTCAAAGTGTATAACATCTTTCTGGTTATGATGTTTGTGTTTATGTTAGATACGCATATTAGATCACAAATGGTAATCGGTATTTTTACCAGCTATGATAGTGAAACGTATTGTTTTTAGTTTGTCTGTCTGTGGGTCTGCCTGCCTGTGTATGTGTGTGTGTGTGTAATGTCACTGTCTGTACAGTAGGCTATGTCATTAGGATGCATACCTATAGTTGAGGTCATGGGTCTTAAGTTGGCAAGTTGGGATTTGAATGGAGTTTTATAATGAGATATAGATGTCTGTGTGTGCAGGCTTACAGTATCCATTACGCAAGGTTAATGCTTTATCTGCACGTCTTGAAAGTCTGATGTAAGATGTGTGTATAACCCAGTTTGACAAGGAAAAAGTAGCAGTACTGCACTGTGCTTTATAACTTAGAAGAAAGACAGTTAATGCCATGACATATAGAGAGGTGTATGGTATGTAGGAGGACTACTGTGCCTTGAGAGCAGGCTGTGAAGCCTATGCCCAGAGTTGAACACATAAAAAATGAAGTACTGATGTAGTCTGACATACGGTACTGGAAGTAATACTGTATAGCAAAGCACTAATTTTCCGTTGTCTGATAATACAGACTTGCCCTTCAGGTACCACTAGCAGTACAAGTCATGTAATTTTTCTTGTATCCAAACTTACTTATTTTCTTACTTTCCCGATCATTAAAAATCAGTAGATTATCACATAATTAACTTTTTGAATGGTTTGATGTTGCAGTGTCTCCATATCAGAATTTAACTTTTTGATCTTGCAGTATATGCATATAAAGTCCTTGTTATAGATTGACTTTTTTTTTGTTATTTTTGGCTCTCCATCAACAGTATACTGTGGAATGAGTGTGCATCATATTTTGCGTTGCTGCATGTAAAAATATGCCAGTTCTTGCCAGTTTGCAAAGCCTGTTAAATTAGAAGCCATGATATTTTGAAACACATCCCTGACATATATAGCGGACTGCCTGCTTAAGAAATCCCACAAAACACTTATGTGGATAGTTGAAGCTTTACTGAAGCATACCATTCCAATACAGGAAGTAAAAACTCCGGTCATTTGATTACAGTGACATCTTTCATATATTTGTTCTTGTTATCTTGGAGCCTTTTCCTTAAATACTATATATTGTTCTTGTTATCTTGGAGCCTTTTCTTTAAATAATAAGTTTAGGAGAGAGATTTCAGATTGAAAAGGCTGCATATATAATTCAATAATGCATTCAGTATACAAAGCTGTTCCTGAGTTGAATGAAATGTAAGATGAAAGGACTACTTGCTGCTGGACTTTTTCTGTATTGATAATAGTATTAATTGGATGTTTTCTTGATTCTTTGATCACTGAATCTTTGCCGTCTAGTTTTGCTAGGATCTGACAGCATTTCAAACATTACTTTCCAGTGGCTTGTACCTTTGATATATTATTCCTATGTGATATTGTATTGTTAAAAGTAAAAGCTAGCCAACAATTGTCTGCCAGCATTTTGTTAATTCTTCTATGTTTTTTATTCCTTCAATGTCATTCTTTCTCATACTTATTGTTTTGTGCTTAATCTTATATAATGATCACATAAAAATATTTCATGCAACACCATTCATCACCATACCTGGCTGAGAAGTGTTGGCAAATTTTTTGAAATATCAGAGCAAAGCATGACCCTCTACAGTGTTAGTATTGTATTATCTTGACTCTTTAACCCTTTGAGTGTTATTTCCTCACTTATAGATATAATATACTGGTTAATGCCCGGTATTCTTTTATATTTCACATGTGAAGAGTTGAATTTGCTATTGTCAGCAAACCAAGTGATAGTATGTAAAACATTGTTAGTTTCCAGGAGTTTATGAGGCATGCTTTTCAGGTTTAGTACAGTAGTCTTGATTTTCCATGTCCCTAAAATATCAGGCACGGTTCTCAATCTTCAGCTGCATGTAATTGCCTGTTTCAGTTTTCTCCTGAAATTTTGTGGGTACTGAGAAGCAAAACAGTACTGTAATTCAGAGTGGATAGTTGATTCTTCTCGTTATTTATGAGTATGCCACCTACATTGTTGGTTCTGTGTGTGTAAGTTTAAGTAGTGAAGGACTTTAAGGTGCTGTCATCAGGTCAGAAGTGCGAATGTGGGTAAGTAAGCAAGCATGACAGGCAACCTGACCAATGGAACCTGGCGCCTAGCATGTTGGTACAGGCAGTCTTCACTTGAAGTCTACAGTGTGCATATGCAAAATGATTCTTTAGTCCATTCATGACTGAGGGGATAAATATATAAAAGACATGCATATCTGACTTTAGTACAATTCATAGTCCATCATAAGCAGCTTAAGTTTAATATAGGTGGAAACTCGTCAGCAGCTTCATAATGAAACAACTTTAATGTAAAGCAACTTTAAATGAGGATTACCTGTACCTCTGAGCTGACGCATGGCTGTAGGCTGGTGTTCACGAGAGCTGCCCACTTCCTCATTGATGTTTTTTTTTTTTACTTATCTGTTTTAAGTTGTTATATGTCGAAAGTTAAGGTATTAACATTATGTGAAAATAGGTAAAAGATGACATTTGAAGGCAAATTACTTATAGACTGTAGTTAGCATAATTCTAAATATTTTCAGTTTTCAAGTACAAGTACACAGTAACTTTTTCTGTTTTTACCCAAGAAAAGAGTGATCTGTCTTATTTATCATTGTGTGCAGGATTTTCATCATCTAGTATTTTTGTTAGTGTTCACTGCTTTAATGTTGTCAGTACATTTAAATTCAGTTTTGTATTATTCAGTTTAATAGAATTTCATGGTTATATTTCTGGTCAGTAAGTGTATAGTTTGTTGAAAAATACAGTATATAATGTTGTGGATGGTTCATTAATTGTACACTGAAGTTGAGGCATCTCTCGTGAAGTCTTGAAACAGAGTGATCCCAGAGAGGAATGTAGCATTAAGCATGATGGCAGCCCAACTTGACCTGGCTTATGCCTAGCTAGAGGATGCAGCAAGAGTGGCAGCGGCAACAGGGAAAGGTGGTGCACGGCGCAGGGTGGTGGGGGTGAGTATTACATCAGGTACTGGTGGGTGCATGAGGGCCAGTGGCTGTGTAATACCCACCCTTCCCCCTGCACACCCTCCCTCATTTTCCCCTCACCCTTACCCTACCAAGCCTACCTTCTGCTTCACACCATCTTTATGCCATGTTATATTACAGTATTTGTGTTTTTACCCCATACTATACAGCATTTTTGTTTTCTGTAGGTTTTCGTATGAAATGTTTGTGGTGTTCTTTTTAAGTAAACCTTACAAGTAATAATTATATTTCTGTTTTTGGCGGATACATTACCCCGTATTGATTTGATATTTCAGGTTATTTTTCATTTTGAATTATCTCATGGCTTTTGTCAACTATCATACTTTTATTTTCTGTTTTATAATTATTCATTCATTTTTTGCCTGACATCTTTTTGCCACATTGCAACAGCATCACTACTTAGCAGTGAGTTTTCTTTTATACTGTACTGTACTGTATTGCTTATGTTTTGTGTATTATCAAAGTAATTCTTTCATTGACTGTAATGTTAACCCTTTTTCCTACTGTGGATGCAGAAAGATATTTTACATGGGCTACCACAAATTATTTTTTTAGATGAGGTAAATTCAAGTATTCATAGGGCTCAAAACTGTCTCAGTTATCCTTTGAAATGTGAATCTCTCCTACTAAAACAGTCTAAGTCAGAATAAATTCCTAAGCAAGTCCATAGCAGCAAAAGAATTAAGAAATTGTGCATCCCCTCCCATCAGTGCTTGCTTGTGTGAATGAAGGAAGTACAGTATTAACTGGTCTGTAACCTGTTAAATATGAATAATGTCCTTTTTAGTTTACCCTTGCTGCTGCCAGATAATTTTATTCAGGTTGAGAAGGGCTTCTAATATTGAAAGCGTTTCATAAGGGTACATCTAACCCTTGCGGTTCAAACACTCTATTGTGTTGTAAATTAAATCATCAGATGGCAAGAAAAAATAAAAAAGATATTACCGGGCTTAGTTTGCTTGTACTTTTGATGTCTCCTGTAGTAATTTGAACATTTGTACTTACTGAATTTGTCTCAGTGCAGAATGGTAGTTACCTCCCCATCAGTCTAGTGATGTATTTTTGTTCTGTATTCTTGCTTTTTCCAGACTATTTTCTTCAACCTGGCTGAGATTTTTTATAGTAAATGGATTAATGAATGCTGTATCTAACCCCTCCAGTTCAAAAAGTCTCTTCTAAGCTGAATAAATTCATCTGAAGTAGCAAGAATAAACTAGAAAACATGTCACCTGATTGAGTGGGTTAATAATTTTCAGCCTTGTGGATGTAGGAATGGACTGTGAATTGCATGGTCATGAATAGGATGCCATCTGTTTATGGAAATGCAGAAATGCAGTCAGTCCTCGTAATATGTTGGTGATTGGTTTCCAGACAACAAACATCACGGGATTATGGTGTCTGGCAATAGATAGATAGATAGAATTTACTCTGAAGTTATTAGCACCCATAAAAAAAGACAGCATGTAATGAGGATTTTCTGTAGTTTGAAAGTTTAAGATATGTTAAGACTTTCTGAACAATGAAGTACATTTTAGTTTATTCTTGTTACTGTTTTGTTAACCAGCTTCAGAATAGCCACTTAATTATGATGAGGTTATTGAAAGCTGTATCATACCTCCCATGTTGAGTAAGTCTTCAGAGTGTAAGATTAACTGGGAATAGCAAGAACAAATAACAAAAGTCAGCACAAGGCAATATCTGAATGGCAGTATGGATGATCAAGTGAGAAGATTTGTGTTTGACTCGAGAGTGTATAGTGGTTTGGGGAGTGGATTGTCTATTCACTGCATTATATTGGTGAAAGATGGCGTTGGAAAAACAGTGGGTGAACATAGGTAGAGGAAGGCAGGAAACAATTGCTGCAAAGACAGTAGAAAGACTGGAGGAAGAGGAAAATGGGTGAGTATGAGTACAAGCAAAAAAGATGAGGAGCAACTAGATAAGTATGATTTGGAGCAGATGGAGGAGTTGGAAGGTATATGTAAGATGTTCACAAGGAGTCTGTACAGCATATGAGATAGTGTGTGGGTTGAGGTGAAGACATACAGTGGTGAAAGGAGCAGCATGGTGGAATGAGTAGTGGAAGAGAAGAATAGCATATTTATTGGGTGGAAAGCAGAGGAATGGAGGATGTGGAGAGATGCCAGAGAGAGCTGTATGTTGAGAGGAATGGGGTGAAGAGATTAGTAAGAGAGAGTAAAAGTGGTTGAAGAGTGTTGAAGAAACTTGAGTGGAAGATGTAAGGAATGTAAAAAAACTGTTCTGGAAGGAGGTGAAGAAAGCAAGATGAGGTGATAAGGGAAGGAGTAGAGTTATGAATAATGAAGGTGATAGAATGCTGATGGAGAATAAAGAATATGATAAGATGGAGAGATCATTTTAAAGAAATGATGAAAGTGACAGAATGCCGATGGAGAAGAAAGAATATGATAAGATGGAGAGATCATTTTAAAGAGTTTTTGAACTTCGAAAATGAAAGAAGTGCAAATAAAAGTGGCTGGAAAATGGCTCAGAGAAGAAAGGAAAAGAGTAGGATGGAAGTGTGCAAGGCATTGAAGAAAGGCAGAATGGGGAAAGCTCCAGAAATTGATTGAGTGAGAGATAAAATGTTGAAATAAGGAGATGAGATAGTGGATAAATAGATACAGCAGATCCTTGCAAAAATGAACCTCAGTATAACAGATTTCGGATTTAACGAATAAGCCCACCAAACTTTCATTGACCACAACAAACAATGATCCTTAAATAATGTTCAATGGGTCACAATGTATGTGTTTTGTACCCATTTTACTCCAACTTGGCCTGAAGTGCTCTCTTTCCATCATGATTCCTGAGCTGTAGTAACATATTATAGTAATACTGTACTATAATAGTCATGAAGAAGTGCCATGACAAGGATGTGAAATAAACTGCAAAAGGGCACAATTATTTGCCAAGCTAGGGTGAATTGGGTATAGTTTTCTTATTCAGTACTGTAGTAGATTATGATATTGTACTCTACTGTAATTTTCAAATGTACTTCAGTTCCCACTAGAGGGAGCGACTCTTGGGTTTAACAAACATTGGCTTCAATGAACCTGGCTCCCCCCAACCCCAATTAGTCCATTAAAGCAGTACTCCCTCCCTCAGATGTGGTAGGTGGGGGCCCTTACCATCCACTCACTTACTTTAGTGCTGCTTTGGGTGACTGCCTTTCCCTCTCTTCTTTCCTCATGTGTCTTGCTTACCTTCATTCTTTCCTAATACTTCTGCCTATGGGTGACTTTACACTTCCTTCTTTGTCTTTCTGTCCTTCACTCTTTCCTCTTCCTTCTGCCTGTGGGTGACTCTGCACTGAGTGACAAACAAAATGGTTTCCTGTACACCAGGAAACCATTTCCCACGCTGGGTGGTAATCATATAACCAAATTGTGGAGCCTGGTGGTTTAGTGGGTAATTAAGGCACTCCAGTCGGATTCAGCCGGTGTACTGTAGGTTTACATCCAAGGGGTGATTGGGGTTTATTGCTCACATAATGACACTCGGGGATGAGTGAGGCTGGTCACTCTCATCTTAAATGTCAGGACTAAGTTACCTAGCCCCGGGCTTCTATGCTCCTCACGGGTGGCATAGGATTGGATGATGAATGGATGGATACAACATAGATGCTGGGTAGTGTTGCTGATACAAGGGCAGTTTCATTTTCGTTTTCGTTTTTAAAGGCTCCAACATGCTTGCATGTGTCGGCAGTGAGAGGAAGATGTGGAGGTTTGTCAGATCATATGATTGTGGTGTGCAAGATCAAGCTGAGAGGAGTGAGGTGGACAAAGAGAGAAATGAGCTATCAGGGAGAGAGACTGAAAGTCGGGAAGCTGAGGATCAAAGAAATGGCGGATGAATACAGGGCCAGAGTAGGAGAGGCGTTAGAATCAGTGAAACAGCAGCTGCTTCAGATTCCACTCTCCTCCATCAACATTTACCAGACTCAGACCACCTAAAACTCTTGCATTCACCTCCCTTACAACACCATCCATGTAAATATTAAACAACCAAGGTGACATCACACATCCCTGTCGCAGCCCCACTCTCACGGGAAACCAATCACTCACAGCATTTCCCACTCTTACACACGCTCTACTATTTACATAAAAACTTTTCACCCCTTTTAGTAACCTACCATCAAGTCCATACAATCTTAAAACAGTCCACAAAGCCTCCCTATCAATTCTATCATACGCTTTCTCTAAATCCATAAATGCCCAAAACACATCCTTGCCTTTCGCTAAATACTTTTCACACACTTGTTTCACAGCAAACACCTGATCAACGCATCCCCTCCCTCTCCTAAAGCCACACTGCTCATCACTAATCACTCCCTCTGTACCCTCTCTAACTCTCATAATTAACACTCTACCATACACCTTACCTACAACACTCAACAGACTTATACCCCTAAAGCTAGTACATTCATACTTATCACCCTTGCCTTTATACAACGGGACCACACAAGCACTTGCCCAGTCAATTGGCACCATACCTTTCTCAAAGCACACATTCAACAATCTTACTAACCAGTCAACAATAGTCACTCCACCACCCTTCAGGCATTCCACAGCACACCCATCCATACCTGCAGCTTTCCCTGTTTTCATCTCCTTTACTGCATTCTCCACTTCCTCCTTTGTGATCAAAGAATCATTCAACTCTCCCAACACATTTATTCCTTGCACCCTTCCATCCGCCACAATCTCAGCCACCCTTTCCTCCTCTACATTTAATAATCTTTCAAAATACTCTGCTCATCTCTTCCTTACTGCATCCATCTCAATTAACATCCTTCCATCCTCTGCTTTTACTCGTTCTTCCTTCCCAGACTCTCCCTTTCGCACCCTTTTCACCTCCTTCCAAAACATTTTCTTATTCTGTTGAAAATTCTCTGTCAGCCGCCTACCCCACCTCTCATCTGCTGCCACTTTAGCATCACGCACAGCCCTTCTCGCTCTATTCCTCTTTTCCTTATACCTTTCATATGACATCTCATCCTTCCTCTGCAGCCACACTTCATATGCACGTCTCTTCTCAGCCACAGCCATACTTACTTCCTCGCACCACCATTCACTTCCTTTTCTTACACAACCACCCACACGTCTCGCACCACACACCTCTTCTGCATGCCCCACCACAGCACTCTTAAACAACTGCCATTCCTCCTCCACGCTGCCATTTTCCCGATCTTTCACTGCGTTCCACTCATCTTTCAATTTCTCCTGATACTCTATCTTTTTCTCTCTTTTATCCAACTCACTCACTTTCAAAACCTCCCTGCCACACCTAACCCTCCTAGCTCTCACCCATCTCTTACCTACTCTTAACTTTCCCTCCACCAGGTAGTGGTCAGACATACCTCCACCCTCCCTCTCAGAACTCTCACATCCAACAATCTTCCTATTACATTCCTAGACACAACCACATAGTCCATCAAGGCTCTATCAACAACCCTTCCACCCTCCTGTCTCACCCATGTATACTTATATATATCTTTCTTCTCAAACAGCGTATTCCCAATCACCATCTCTCGCTCAACACACATCGCTATCATTCGTTCCCCATTTTCATTTCTTCCAGGCACACCATGCATACCAACTACGCCTTCACCTGCTACATTTCCCACTCTAGCATTCAGATCTCCCATCATTACCACATTCACATTCGCTCCAAAACTCTGCAGACACTCATCAACATCATTCCAGAAAGACTCCCTCTCTTGTTCATCCCTTTCACTACCAGGACCATATGCACTCACAAACACCCACAACTCACGTTCAAATTTCGCTTTCACCCACATCAGTCTCGATGACACCTCCTTCCATTCAATCACACATTGCTGTACTTCCGGACTCACTAACAAGGCCACACCTTCTCTTGCCCTTCCTCTATCAACACCTGACAATCTTCCATTCACACTTCCAAACATAGATTCCCCCTTCCCTTTCATCTTCGTTTCACTCAAAGCTAACACATCCAACTTTCTTCTCACAAACATTCTCCCAATCTCCTCCCTTTTAGCCTCAATCGTACTACATCCACGCACATTCATAGACCCAATCTTCAGGGTACGGGGATAACTCCATCTCCCATCCCTTTCTCTGGCCTGTCTCTTTTTAGGAACTAAAACAGAGGAGGGGGTCCCTAGTCCCCTCACCCCGCCCCTTTTAGTCGCCTTTTACGACACGCAGGGAATACGGTGGTAGTATTCTTCCTAACACAACCTGGCCGCAGAGTAGTAGTACCACCCCATAGTGCGGCCAGGTTGTGTCCCCCCCGCCACAGGGGGGCTAGAATAAAATACTAGAGTTACCCTGAAGGTGAGAGGGCCTCCGTGCCCTCTAGTGGTTGTAAAAGTAGTTGGGTAAAGTTTCACACGAGTTTCTGGGCTGAACAAGCATGGCATTCCATTGGTCAGTCAGTGGTACTCGGACGATAAGAGGGTGAGGCTGCGTCGGCTCCGTCTCCTGATGTAAGTGTTAAATTTTACTGTTTTAGGGTTAAATTTCGCTGTTTTTGCCATTAAGATGATTCAGATAAGACACAGAGGTATCTTGCTGCCAACCAGGAAGTGTCATAGGTCAGACAGAGTCAACAGATGAGGGCAATCGACGTCGTTTTGCTGGTTAGTGATGGTGTGTAGGCTTCTCCTCTTGCTGCAAGTGTTGGGTTTTGCTGTTTTTGCCATTAAGGTGACTAAATTAGGACACGGGGATATCTTACGGTCAGCCAGGAAGCGTTGTAGGCCAAAGAAATTGTAGAAACTAAGGGAAATGGATGTAATTTTAATAGTTGTGTATCGTCACTTAGAGCTATAGCCCTAATTGTCAGTTTATCTATTGCCAGACGCCTTAAACACGTAAGGGGTGACCACAAACAAATCGCCTCCATGTCACCCTGTACCCTGCCATTTCGCTGCCCTTCCCCCAACGTACACCGTGTCTCTCGTATACCTCTCTATTCCATCCCTCCATCCCATCCCCTTCACTATCCTCATTTTACTCTAACTTGGCCTAAATTGCAATCTCTTTATCTCGAATCCTGAGTTGTAACAATAGAATATTATGCTAGTCACGAAAAAGTGCTGTTTCAAAGACGCAACTGAGACACGTGAAAAGCTGCAAATGGACGAAAATTTGGGCCAAGTTAAGGTGAAAGGAGTAGAGTACAGAATCCTCCATGATAACATAAAAGTTTCTGGATTAAAAAGAACTAGAAAAAATGATCATCATCATGATCATGATCATGATCATGATCATCATAATCATCTATCTACTGCTACTATCTACTGCCAAACACCTCAGTCATCATCATTATCATCATCATCATCATCAAATTTTTGCATACCTTCCCTCTTACAAACATGTAGACAGTTTGAGTTACACACTGGTATACGCTGAGAGTAAATACGCACACAGCACGCACCCAAGTACGCACACACTGAGAACGCACACGAACACGCACGCATTGAATACGCACACACTGAATACGCGCGCACTGAACACGCACACAATAAACACACACACGCGCACACACGCACACACACTGAATATGCACACAATAAACAAGCACACAATAAACACGCACACACTGAACACGCACACACTGAACACGTACACACTGAACACGTACACACTGAACACGTACACACTGAACACGTACACACTGAACATGTACACACTGAACACGCACAATTTGACTACGTACACACTTAGCACGTACACATTGATGCACGCAAACACCGATGCACGCACACGCTGCGGCATGTACGCCCTAAACACGCGCACACGGAGCAGGCTCACACTAATGCACGCACGTATTCATTCACGCAAATACTGATACCAGCACTGATCAAAGCACGCACGCACGCTAATATACGCACACACTGATACACACAGGCACTGATACACACAGGCACTGATACACACAAACTCAGATACGAGCACAGATACACGCACACAATGATGCACACACACACAGGTTCACGCACATACTGATACACACACACACACGCACACACACACACACACACACACACACACACACACACACACACACACACACACACTGAACACGTACACACTGAACATGTACACACTGAACACGTACAATTTGACTAAGTACACACTGAACACACACAAATTGACTACATACACACTTAACACGTACACACTGATGCACGCACACACTGAACACGTACACACTGAACACGTACAATTTGACTAAGTACACACTGAACACACACAATTTGACTTCATACACACTTAGCACGTACACACTGATGCACGTACACACCGATGCACGCACACGCTGCGGCATGTACGCACTAAACACGCGCACACGAAGCAGGCACACTCTAATGCACGCACGTATTCATTCACGCAAACACTGATACCAGCACTGATCAGAGCACGCACGCACGCTAATATACGCACACACTGATACACACAGGCACTGATACACACAGGCACTGATACACACAGGCACTGATACACACAGGCACTGATACACACAAACTCAGATACGAGCATAGATACACGCACACAATGATGCACACACACACAGGTCCACGCACATACTGATACACACACACACACACACACACACACACACACACACACACACACACACACACACACTGATGCATAGACTCAGTGATGCTCGGATATTTTAATGCACACGCACGCACGCAAGCGCGCACTCACACACACACATATACACACACATACACACACGCACACACACACACACACACACACACACACACACACACACACACACACACGCACACACACACGCACACGCACACGCGCACACACGCACACGCGCACACACGCACACGCGCACACACGCACGCACGCACACACGCACGCACGCACACACGCACACACGCACGCACACACGCACACACACACACACACACACACACACACACACACACACACACACACACACACACACACACACATACAGAAACACACACAAAAAAACACGTACACACTGAACACGCACACAATAAACACGCACACAATAAACGCGCACACAATAAACGCGCACACAATAAACGCGCACACAATAAACACGCAGACACTGAACATCTACACACTGAACACCTACACATTGAACACCTACACACTGAACACGCACAATTTGACTAAGTACACACTGAACACACAATTTGACTACGTACACAGCACGTTCACACTGATGCACGCACACACCGATGCACGCACACGCTGCGGCATGTACGCACTAAACACGCGCACACGGAGCAGGCACACCCTAATGCACGCACGTATTCATTCACGCAAACACTGATACCAGCACTGATCAGAGCACGCACGCACACTAATATACGCACACACTGATACACACAGGCACTGATACACACAGGCACTGATACACGGACACTCAGATACGAGCACAGATACACGCACACAATGATGCACACATACAGGTTCACGCACATACTGATACACACACACACACACACACACACACACACACACACACACACACACACACACACACACACACACAGCCACTAAACAATTGGTGGGTCATATTTATCTGACGTGTCGGAGTGTGGAGATAGATAAGAAATAGAGAGAGAGAGAGAGAGAGAGAGAGAGAGAGAGCGGGGGGGGAGGGGCATGAGGCAAGTCAGGCAGGGAGGAGGAGGGTAGACTGCTGTTGTTCGTGTTCCTCCTCCAAATTCCCCTGTTCGTCAACGCAATAGGATGGCCGGGGATAATGTACAGATGGAAGGCAAAAGTGGCAGGAGATGAATTATTTAAAATGGTGATCCCTGAACCTTACTTGCATCAAATCGTTCGTATCGTATTTAAAGGATCTAACATGCTTGCATGCGTCGTCGGCCTTGGTCACATAATGGCGGCTCTCCACACTGCACAATCTTTTGCAGCCTCCCTATTCACTCCCTTATCCCTGAAGTCACACACTATGACCTCGTCGCAGGCCTTTTCCGGTCTGCCTCTCGTAGCCCTTCCTCCGACGTTCACACCTCTCTCTCCTCACCCAGTTGTCATCCTCCATCCTCTTCACATGTCCTAACCACCTCAAGTCTATCCCTCCTCATCACAACAATACACTTTTGTCCCATTCCTCCTCTTAATTCGTCAATAGTAAACCTAGCCTCCCCCCCAAACCCAGGCCTAGCATTTAAGTAAGAGCTACACGTCCATCTAATCATTGTTATTTCTGTGCGAAATGTGTTTACGTAATCCTTGGTTAGGTAAAGATTCGTTTATTCCCCTGAACCAGAGTGACATCATTCTTATTTTATACTTATTGTTATCAAGCCATTTTATTCAGCTTACGAGCAGCCTCTCGTACTAAAGATTTTATTAGTACTGTATCTGACTCCTTCAGTTTGAAAAGTGTACCCTAAGCTGAATAAAATCATCAGGCTGTTGCAAGAATAAAATGAACGACGTTTCCTGGCTGAATGGGTTAGCACTAACATGATCATTTGCCCCGACATTATCCGATTTATTCACCATCTCGATGACTGACTGACAAATTTTGGCAGTCGTGGTCGGTGACAGTATGGGGCTTTGACCATAATGGCTTTCAGGGTGGCTCTCATGACTGTACCGTTCACATATTTGCATAAAGATTGTGATTTACACCCTTCCTTGATCAGGGCATGCGTTCTGACGTCGTGCGTTGTGTGAACTATGGGAGGAGGGGGGTGAAGATTGGCAGTACCCCCACCCTCCCAAGAAATTACTTAAAAGAAATAATTCGTGTACTTTATTGGATGACGTGGCTGTGGACGTATTATAACTACATATTTACACTGTAAAGCAATTCCAGTTTGACACGAGCTGTGGACAATGCTGGTGCTCTTGGGTCTAAAGAAGCTATTTTTTCGGTGACAATCCCTACTAAGAAATGAGTTCATTATTCACACACCTGTCCGGCAAGGGAGATACAATAATCCTGGTTAACATCTGTTTATTTCAAAGGTGCCCTGAGGTTTATGAAAAGTCCCAAACACTCCTTGCTAATTCACCAGCCGATGGAAAATATGTTAAATACCATTGTTAAGTTTGCCAACATTTACAAACAACCACACTGATATATTTCCAGAGGTAGATTTTTGTGATTTGCGTCGTAGCAGTGGCTAATTGTACACACCATCTCTAAACTCCCACCTTCTCTATGCCCGCTACTCCAGTCCCCCTTCCCTACCCCCTCACCTCTTCCCTACCCCTCACCTCTTCCCTACCCCTCACCTCTTCCCTACCCCCTCACCTCTTCCCTACCCCCTCACCTCTTCCCTACCCCCTCACCTCTTCCCTCTACCCCCTCACCTCTTCTCTACCCCCTCACCTCTTCTCTACCCCCTCACCTCTTCCTTATATCCTCACCTCTTCCTTACCTCCTCACCTCTTCCCTACCCCCTCACCTTTTCCCTATACCCCTTCCCCTCTTCCCTCTACCCCCTCACCTCTTCCCTCTACCCCCTCACCTCGTCCCTCTACCCCCTCACCTCTTCCCTCTACCCCCCTCACCTCTTCCCTCTACCCCCTCACCTCTTCCCTACCCCCCCACTTCTTCCCTACCCCCCACTTCTTCCCTGCCCCCTCACATCTTCCCTCTACCCCCCTCCCCTACCCCCTCACCTCTTCCCAACCTCCTCACCCCTTCCCTACCCCTCATCTCGTCCCTACCCCCTCACCTCTTCCCTCTACCCCCACACTCTTCCCTATACCCCTTCCCCTCTTCCCCATCCCCTCTCCCCTCTCCCCTCTCCCTACCCCTCCCCTCTGCCTTACCCCCTCCCCTCGTCTCTACCCCCTCACCTTTTCCCTCGACCCCCTCACCTCTTTCTCTACCCCCCTCCCATCTTCCTTACCCCCTCCCCTCTTCCCTCTACCCCCCTCCCCTCTTCCCTCTACCCCCCTCCCCTCTTCCCTCTACCCCCCTCCCCTCTTCCTTACCCCCTCCCCTCTTCCCTACCTCCTCACCTTTTCCTTCTACCCCCTCACCTCTTCCCTCTACCCCCTCACCTATTCCCTCTACCCCCTCACCTTTTCCCTCTACCCCCTCACCTTTTCCCTCTACCCCCTCACCTTTTCCCTCTACCCCCTCACCTCTTTCCTCTACCCCCTCACCTCTTCCCTCTACCCCCTCACCTCTTCCCTCTACCCCCCTCACCTCTTCCCTCTACCCCCTCACCTCTTCCCTCTACCCCCTCACCTCTTCCCTCTACCCCCTCACCTCTTCCCTACTCCTTCACCTCTTCCCTCTACCCCCTCACCTCTTCCCTCTACCCCCTCACCTCTTCCCTCTACCCCCTCATCTCTTCCCTCAACCCCCCTCCACTGTTCTCTACCCCCCACCTCTTCCCTACCCCCCACCTCTTCCCTACCCCCTCACCTCTTCCCTACCCCCTCACCTCTTCCTTCTACCCCCACCTCTTCCTTCTACCCCCTCCCATCTCCCTGCTACCAGTCAAACCTCCCCTACCCTCACACCTCTGCTCTCCACCTCTCAGGTTGAATTTTTCCGTTGACACGAAGAAAGAAGAGGATTTTCGCACGACCAAGCAGGCAGAGGATATTTACACGGCCAGGCAAGCAAATGATATTTACACCGACACGAGAGAACAGGAGTGGGAAATAATAGCTTTCTCCCCAAGTAAAAGGTATTTGAACCACTTTTAAACTTTTTGAAATGTGAAATATTTTCTTCTGAGCTTTTCTCACATCGTACACTGTCATGCATTTTGTTTATTGTTAAAAGAGTGATTTTCACACACACACACACACACACACACACACACACACACACACACACACACACACACACACACACACGCACTCGCACACACACACACACGCACGAAACAAGCACCCGCACCACACACGCACACGCACAAATCTCTCTCTCTCTCTCTCTCTCTCTCTCTCTCTCTCTCTCTCTCTCTCTCACGCAGACAAATTTTGCACGAGAGCACTGATAGCTGTGTGGTGGTTGTGATGGTGATGATGTCAGCGGTGTTGGTGGTGGTGGTGTGTGGTTGTGATGGTGGTGGTAGTACGTGGTTGTGGTAGTGGTGATAGTGTTATGCTGGTGGTTGTATTACGATGGAGTGTGGTTGTGGCGGAGTGTGGTTGTGGTGGAGTGTGGTTGTGGTGGTGGTGGTGGTAGTGTGGGTGTGGTGATGGTACAGTATGGCTGTGAAGAACTTAAAGGAAGGATGTGTGGAATGGGAAGGAATTGGGTGACAAGTTGGGGTTAGAAGACATTGACGTAAGTTTGCAATATAATGTTGGTGTTATGGAAAATAAATCTCTCAGGGAAATGCTCTCCGAAGCCTCCTATGCCACCCAGAATACGGGACATAGGCTCAGCAGTAGCATATAGTGCGTACTTTGGCCTAATTGATATTTGCTCCACAGAAATCGATGGAAACGACGGAGGACGAGATGTCAACCCTGATCAGCGAGATGGCAACTGCAGGCGAGGGGGAAGGCGAAGCTGCAGCCCCTGAAGACGGGATGGCAACCTCAGAAGACGAGATGGCAACCTCAGAAAAAGGGGTTGCAACTACGGAAGAAATGGCAGCTGTAGACGACGAGATGGCCTCTCGAGAACATGGCAAGCCCTGCAGAGGAACTGGTGCAGCGTGTGTTGTAGCTTGTACTGATAGGTGATGTGGTAGGGAGAGTAGCAGCAGCTGTGGTGGCACCTGTATAGCGTTACTCTGGTAGGCATTGCATTCCTTAGGCACCTTTGATGTTCCTGTATTTCCCCAGGCGATGCAGAGACGGCTGCGAGGGAGAGACGAGACGGCCGAGAGACCAGGGGAGACCGGAGAGCCTGCAGGGAGATCGGAGCGCCAGACAGGACAGGTGACAGGTTGTATTTTTCTTTGTATTTTCCTTTAGGGTGTGATTGTGTGTGCGTGCTTTGTGTGTGTGTGTGTGTGTGTGTGTGTGTGTGTGTGTGTTTAGTTCCCAGCATGCTAGGCTGGGTGTGGCAGGTAGGTGGGTCTGGGGAGAGAGGTGGGGTGGGGGGAGGCGGGAGAGGGGGGACTTCCTTCCACTTCCATCTTCCTCTCCGTCTGTCCTGTCTGCCTGTCCTCAGCGCAGCCGAACGTGCTGGGATGGTGTCTGTCTGTTAGTGTCTGTCTGCTTTAGTGCTTCTTTCTCTTCCCCACCTTTACTTTTTTATGCGCTGTTTCTTTTTCTGTCGTTCTAGAGTGAGCGTGATGGAGAGAGGGTAGAGGGGCGAGTAGGAGCGAGGGAGCGAGTTGGAGATAGACATAGGACCTACTACATAATATTAATTGCTAAAGGTATCTTGCCCGTATTTAACTGATATACTTTGATAACACTTGAAACATTTGCTCTAGTCCAATACTTTTGTGATATACTTTGAGATACTTATACTTTGATATATAAAATCTTCTGCCAGAGTAACCTAACAGCTGCTGCCATTGCTACTTGTATACTTTGTAAATGTATTGTAATTGTAAACTCTTGTAAAACACTAAAGATAATAAAAGAATCAGCTGTATATCAACTTTACTTTGCCCTTTATGGTATTACAAATGACTAAAATACAATATCACAGAAAAAGTAAAGTATGCAAAGAAAGCATACAATGCTATACTCTAGTTCCCAAAGACATGGAACAGAGTACACAGTAGACTCCAGCACAAGTTAAACGATTCTGACCGTCATCCTAAGAGGGTTTTCTGAAGCTGTAGGATTATCGTCAGAAGCTAGCAAAGAGTAAAAGTGACATCCGCAAACCGAGAGCTTTGCGTCCAGGGCTCCGCGGTTCAAGTCCCAGAGGTGGACAGATGTTTTGACATGTAGACGTTACCAGGGCGTAGCTTGGTGGCCTACCCTTTAATATTCTGGACTAATGGTGGTCTAGCCTCGTGCCCCTGCGCTCCACCTCATTAAAAAAAAAAAAAAAGGAAAGCCAAGGGTCATGAATGAACTAAAGGACTAAACTAAGCGGAGAAGAACAAAAATCGTAGAGAAGATCGCCCCAAATTTGATGAGACAGTGTAGTATAACTGAGTGAAATAGGCTTTGGATATGACGGAACTAAACGGCAGTTATACCCACCACTCTTCTGTACCCTACACTACCCTGATTCAGCCTACCCTACCCTACCCAGCCCTACACTACCGTACCCAGCCCTACCCTACCCAGTCCACCACCACCCAGCCCTATCTTACCCTGCCATAACCTATCCTACCCTCCCAAACGCAACTCGACCCATCCCTACCCCATACTGCCAAAACCAACCCAACCTTACCCCACCCTGTCAAGACCGACACAATCCTACCCCACCCTGCCAAAACCAACCCAGTCCTACTCCACCCTGCCAAACCCGACCAATCCTTACCCGACCAATCCTTTCCCACCCAGCCAAAAACCGACCCAATCTTACCCCACCCTGTCAAAACCGACCCCATCCTACTTCACCCGGCCAAAACCGACCCAATCCTACCCTACCCTGCCATAACCGACCCATCCCTACCCTACTCTGCCAAAACCAACCCAATTCTACCCCACCTTGCCAAATGCGACCCAATCCTTGCCCACCCTGCCAAAACCGACCCACACCTACCCTACCCTGTCCAAACCGACCCAATCCTACCTCACCCTTCCAAAACCGACCCAATCCTACCCCACCCTGCCAAAACCGATCCAATCCTACCCCACTCTACCAAAACCGAGCAAACCCTACCCCACCCTACCAAAACCAACTCAATTCTACTCCACTCTGCCAAAACTGACCTAATCATACCCCACCCTGCCAAAACCGACCCAATCCTGCCCCACCCTGCAAAAACCAACCGAAACCTAACCAATACTCTGCCAAAACCGACCCAACCCTTCCCCACCCTGCCAACTCTGACCCAATCCTACCCCACCCTGCCAAAACCGACCCATCTCTACCCCACCCTGCCAAAACCGACCCAATCCTACCCCACCCTGCCAAAACCGACCCGATCTTAACCTACCCTGCCATATCCGACCCAATCCTACCCCACCCTGCCAAAACCGACCCGATCTTACCCCACCCTGCCATATCCGACCCAATCCTACCCCATCCTGCCAAGACCGACCCAATCCTACCCCACCCTGCAAAAACCATCCAAGTCCTACCCCACCCTGCCAAAACTATCCCAGTCCTACCTCACCCTGCCAAAACCGACCCAACCCTACCCCACCCTGGCATAACCGACCCAACCCTACCCTGCCCTAACCAAACCAATCTTATCTAACTCATTTTTCACTCTAACTCTTTCTTCAGTTTTCTTCATTCTTTCTCCAGACGATTTTCTTCAGCTCTGGAGAGGAATTTTGAATTTGAGGGGTTAGATACAGTCAGCATCAACCCCTTCTCTGTCAGGGGATCTCCTAAGCTGAATAAAATCGTGCGGTCAGCTAGGACAAAGTAAATAAATCGTTCTTGGTCTGAAGGGTTACATGATTCTGTCCCGTCATCCTAAGAGGGTTTTCTGAAGCTGTAGGATATCGTCAGAAGCTAACAAAGTGTAAAAGTGACATCCGCAGACCGGGAGCTCAGCGTCCAGCGCTCCTCAGTTCAAGTCCCAGAGGTGGACAGATGTTTTGACGTGTAGACGTTACCAGGGCGTCGTTTGGTGGCCTACCCTTAAATATTCTGGAATAATGGTGGTCAAGCCTCGTGCACCTGCGCTCCACCACATAAAAAAAAAATAAAAATAAAAAGGAAAGCCATGGGTCATGAATGAACTAAAGGACTGAACTAAGCGGGGAAGAACAAAAATCGTAGAGAAGAACCCCCAAATCTGATGAGACACTGTAGTATAACTGAGTGAAATAGGCGTTGGATATGACGGAACTATTATGATTTGTAATTATAATATGGAGTCCTAACACCCTGTCCAAACCGACCCAATCCTACCTCACCCTGCAAAAACCGACCCAATCCTACCCCACCCTGCCAAAACCGACCCAATCAAATCCCACTCTGCCAAAACCGACCAAATCCTAACCCACGCTGCCAAAACCAACCAAAACATAACCGACACAATCCTACCTCACCCTGCCAAAACCGACCCAGTCCTACCCCACCATGCCAAAACCGACCCAACCCTACCCCACCCTGCCAAAGCCGATCCAACCCTACCCCACCCTGCCAAAACCGACCCAACCTTACCCCACCCTGCCAAAAAACTCAATCCTACCCCACCCGGCCAAAACCGACCCAACGCTACCCCACCCTGCCAAAACCGAACCATGCCTATCACACCCTGCCATAACCGACCCAGTCCTACCCCACCCTGCCAAAACCGGCCCAATCCTACGCCGCCCTGCCAAAACTAACCCAACCTTACCCCACCCGGCCATAACCGACCCAACGCTACCCCACCCTGCCACAACCGTCCCATCCCTACCCTACCTTAATTTAACCAAACCAGTCTTATCTAACTCATTGTCCACATTAACACTTTTTTCCATTTTCATCTTTCTTCCTCCAGACGATTTTCTTCAACTCTGGAGAGAAATTTCGTACTGAAGGGGTTAGATACAGTCACCATCAACCCCTTCACTACGAGGGGATCTCCTAAGCTGAATAAAATCGTCCGGTTACCTAGAACAAAGTAACTAAGTCATTCTCTGTCTGAAGGGGTTATTGTGTCTGTCCCATCATCCCGAGAGGGTTTCTTTAAGCTCCAGGAAATCGTCTAAAGGTAGCAAAGTGTAAACATGACGTCAGCACTTGTTCTAGGCGCCACAGATCGAGTCCCGGAGGTGAACAAAGGTTTTTATATCATATAGACGTTTTATATTTTGCAACTTTCAGAGGCATTTACTCAGCTTTAGGAGTCTTATGATAGGCTCAATCAAACGTATCGAACCTCCCATGTTAGAAAAAATAGCTTACAGAAATGCGTCCTCATACTGAAGGGGCGGAATGGACAGATCGAGTGACTAAGGTATTGAATTATGTATATGACTGGTTTTGTTGTTATTTCTATTATTATTATTATCATTATTATTATTATTATTATTATTTCAGGCAAATGTCCCAGGCTTCTAGACTGGCTGACCAGCTAATATTATTAAGTCTCCCGTGGCTCCGTGCTCCTTCCACTCCAGAGCCTGCACTTCACGCATTCCACGCACAAGATGGCGCCACCGCTGCATTCCTGCGAAGACGAGAGGTCAAGAGGACGACACTTGCTTTTTGTTTGTTTGTTTACTGTAATTGCTTAAAGTTGTGATCCCTCCAACTTGAATGCTCAGTTGTAACTATAGATAACTAGAATACGATGCTAGTCACGAAGAAGGGCTATGAAAAGATACAGAGCTCGTAGTATTGGCTGGATGAATCACTCTTGCGAGATAATCAAAGACGGTGAATAAAACCCACACTTGTAGACGAAGAATATAATTACCAAACAGTTTCGGTGGACACTGCCACCATCTTCAGTGGTCAAGATAGTGAGAGGGAGTGACATACTGACTATAGAAGGGTTCCTTTTTATGCCTGTGTGTGTGTGAAAGGGTGGGGTAAAGGTGAGGTGGGGTGGGGTAGATGCATGCGGGGATTAACCCAAGGGGATGTTGGGGGGGACATTACCGGACAGGTCAGGTGTAATTCCTATCTGACCTTACCTGTGTCGTAGCAGGAAGAGACATGTCCCTTCCTGCTACGACACAGGTAAGGTCAGATAGGAATTACACCTGATCTGTCCGGTAATGTCCCCCAAAATCCCCCTTGGGTTAATCCCCGCTTACAATCTACCCCACCCCACCCTTCCACACACACACGCATAAAAAGGAACCCTTGTATGGTCAGTATGTCACTCCCTCTCACTATCTTGACCACTGAAGATGGTAGCAGTGTCCACCGAAACTGTTTGGTAATTATATTCTTCGTCTACAAGTGTTGGTTTTATTCACCGGCTCGTAGTATTTTTTTCTTTTAACTAAGATACATGAAATAGCTGCAAAAATACGAAAATACGAGCTTACTTAATGTAAATGAATTATAGTACGTTCAAGATGGAGGGAATGCATTTTGTATTTTGTTTGTGATGTTATAGTGTCTCTCAGGATCCTAGGATCCTCTCTCGGCTGAACCAAATTGTCTGGCGTCAGCTGGAACATGATGCTAGAGTTATGTCGGTCGTGAGGGGGTTGATGGTGACGGTATTGACACTGTCAGGCTCCTATGACTCACTCAGTCGAATAAAATCGTCTGAGTCAGCTGAAATGGGGTACTAGAGTTGTCCCGAGCATCACTCGGAGTTAAGATTCTTAACCCTCTGGTGCTTGGGACAACTCTAGTATTCCATTCCAGCTGACAGACGATTTTGTTCGGCTGAGTGAGTCATAGGAGCCTGACAGTTACTACACTGTCACCATTAACCCCCACATGACCGGCATAACTCTGGTATATCATGTTCCAGCTGACGCCAGACAATTTGGTTCAGCCGAGTGGGTTTGGGGCCTGGGGGGCTCTAAATGAAAATATCCCAAAAATATTAAAGGGGGGGCTATATCAATTTTGCCACAGGAGGTATACCAAAATTGGACTTTTTAATAAAACCCCCTCCTCTCTCACTCCCTGTGTTTTGTATATGTCCCTCTCTGTCTGCCTGTGGTGTGTCTGTGTCCCACCCTCTGTGTGTGTGTGTGGTGCGTCTACTGTCTGCCTGTGGTGTGTCTGTGTCCCACCCTCTGTGTGTGTGTGGTGTGTCTACTGTGTGGTGGCTGTGGCTATGTACGTGTCGTGTGTGTGTCTTGATGTGTGTATGTATGTAGTAGTGTGTGTAAATGTCTTGGTGTGTGTGAGCTGAAGTGTAAGGGGCCTTGTGGTTTTAAGGAAAGCCTGCTACGCAGGCTTCCCTCAGCCACATTTTAAAGAAACCTCTATCCCACCGGGAATTGAACCCGGGTCCTCCTGATCAGCAGGCCAGCACCATACTGACCATGCTACCGTGCCCCCATTAGGTTATCGGCTAAAACTTCTACTGTATTTTATTTTTTTGTTACAAAAAATGGGAAATTGAACTATCATGCACAGACTAAACTAAATTGTCATGTACCTATTAATGTCCCTTTAGGAGGAGATATTTCGAAATTTCCTGAGCTACTTGGAATACCTAAGCCTGCAGTTTAATGCTAATCATGAACAAGTGCTATGGAAAGAATATAGAGCAGTTGCTACTTATATAAAGGGAGAAAGTAAAAACTGGAACTTAGACTGCTATCTAACGGCACGACTTAAACGATTAACCATATATTACATAAACTTAACACACTGAGTGACACAGAAACTAAACATATGATACAAATTCTTTAATGAAACTTATAATGAGAGTACAAATGACAAAATATACACTGCACAGGAAGACAGTACAGTACTCAGTGGTCATACTCTGAGAATGAAAGCCTATCTGTTGTACCGATTTATAAACGGAAGAGATGAATCGCTAAATTTGATCCACAGTAAAAAATAATAATAATAATAATAATAATAACGAATACATAAAACAATAAAGATAAACCATATAGACTACATGTCCACCCTAAACTGACAAAAACCTGGCATCTCTCCACCTTGAATGCTGAGCTGTTTCTAGAGATAAAGACTAGATTATCATGCAAATCACAATGAAGATCTATGGGGAGGATGCAAAACCATAATACTGTCTTATTCTGCCACTTAGATACAGGAACTAAGCAGCAGAAGGACTAAAATTTGTCAAGGTGAGCCAACTACAATGACACAGATGAAGTCTGAGATTATATAATGTGTAATCATGAACTGATTGCATCATTCAGTAAAGATTACAAAAGGAAAAGCTATCAAATCTGAAAGTGTAAGTACTATACAAGATATGATTAACCTTGTACATCCATATTCTGAGATATGCTTCCTATATCATAGCCTACACACAAATTCATCCCCCTCAACAGTAATGGTATATTTCTGATGTCTCCTGACTTCCAATCAACTTATGAAACCTCTCTCCTAATTACAGTATAGTAATATGTTAATGAAGGCTGCTAGTAATTACCTTCAGTATGATAATTCTTATTTAAAGGTAGTAGCAATGGTTAATGAAGGATGTAAGGTATGCAGTCCTTCCAGTTCAATATACTATATCTCCAATCAGGCTTTATCCAGTGTCTCTCCTACACATGTTAAAGAATGTCATATGGGACTCTAAGTTTGAAAAGTCTCTCCTATGCTGATTAACATAGTTTAAAGGTAACAATAATGGCTTAATGAAGCCTGTCCCTAACCCCTTCAGTCCAAAAGCTCTCCTATCAACCTTTATTTACTTTCCTATTGAACAGGTTCCTGAAGGTTGTAATGTGACCCTTCCAGTTTGAAAAGTCTTACCCAAGCTGAATAACAGTCTTAAATTAGCAAGAATAAGGGCTAATCATTGGAGCAGTTTGTGCCCTGTAATCCAAAAGATGTAGTTATATTCTCTTTTTACTATCTATTTCTACCACCAGACCATCATATCTAACTTGAGACAGACATATAGTACTGTATTAAAGGGATTAATGGAGGAAGAACAGGACTGAAGAGTATTGTATCGGTGCTGTAATAAGAAGGGGTAGGACTTTGGGCTATGTTTGGTGTCCACTGTTTAGTAACTCTGCAAGTGTATTCTGATCATTACTTGTTCGCTTTAACACAAGTCTGCCTAAGGAGTCTTTTGTACTGTACACATGGTGCTAAGAGGGACTCCTTCGTGTGGTGGGACTGATATAATCATGTGGCTTAACTACAGTACAAGGTAATACAAAATTATGTCCCTCACCACCCTCTTTTTCCTCCAGGCCAGTTTTGGCGCCAGCAGTCCACCAAATTCACATTCAGATAAGCCTACGGTTACTACTGCTGGTTCAGTACAACCTGCCAAATCCGAACATCCAATTTCCAAAATATTTTTTCATGATACTGTATAGAGGGGTGTTGATATCATGTCCTCACACATTCAAGGTATAACTGAAGACTGAGTTCTTTTGCGGACATGTTTAAGAGCAGATAATAAGTTACTAATGCAAGTGCTTCAGTTTACTTATTGTTCTCAATTGCCTTGACTACATTATTTGTTTCACAAGTCATTTCTCATAGCTGCCATTATGATTCCACTTTCCAAAATGTTCCATTTTGTATAAAGCCTTTGGACCTAGGCATTTTGGATCTGAAAGGTTGTACTGTACACCTACTACTACTGTTCTTCTTAGATGGATACAATAGTTTACATATCTATTATCATTATCATTGTGGTACGTGGTGGCGACCATCATCCACTCTCTTGATGTAGTGCTGCCTACTCCTTCCTTAGTCTTTATCATTCTTTTTCTGTGCCTGCCCTCCTCTCTTCCTATTTCTCCCATCTTTCCTGTCACTTCTTATTGCTTTTCTTTCCTTTACATGTGGCTTTACATTGAGTGACAAGCCAAATGGTTTCCTGTAAGCCAGGAAACCATTTACAACGCTGGGTGGTAACCATATAACCAAACCATACGTGCTCCCTACGTGTCAACAAGTGGGTTGGTGGAGGCTTAGTGCCCCTCCCCGTAAAACAAATAACTCAAAGTCAAATGGCCACCCCTTGCGGGATTGTGGCGTCTGGCGATAGATAGATAGATAAAAAATACAGTCTCATCATACTTCTTTCACGGTGTAGGATCCTGTGGCTAGGCTAACCTAGTCCAATACATGTAAGGGTAGATGACCTGTCTACATCCCTTGGTGGTGTTAAAAAAAAAAAAAAAAATCCAATTGCTTCTCGGGGACAAAGCCATGCATGGATGTCATTCTGACTGGGCGTTCTAACCCCTAGATGTCCTTTTCCGGCCGCATGCCCTTACTGGCACCAACCTGTGTCATTGTAGGGTATGGGGTATGATGCATAAAGTGCATGTATAGCAGTGAAGAGCAGGTAGTTATAAAAATGTTTGGCAGGGAATGCTGGCCAACCCTCTATGTTAGCGACACTGAAAAATGTCAAGGGGGAGCTCCAGCTCTCCCTATCACCAGCTTTTCCACCTTCCTTGAGAGTACAGTACTGCCCTCACAGGCTGGTACCATACTACAGCCTGCTCCCGATAATAATTATAATAATAATTCATTATAATAAAGGACATGGTAATTGGAACTTGGAATGTACAGGGAGCGAATGATGAGGTGAAAGAGAGATTGTCCGGGTGCTTGAGGGTGCGAAAGTGGATGTATGTGGAATATCTATCTATCTATTGCCAGACGCCTCAATCCCGTTTGGGGTGGCCACAAACAAATCGCCTCCAAGTCGCCCTGTCCCTCGCCATTTCACTGCCCTGCTCCCAACTCACACCCCCCTCTCTCATATACCTCTCCACCCCATCCCTCCATCTCATCCTCGGCCTCCCCTTCCCTCTTCCCCCCTCCACCTCACTCACATACACTCTCTTCATCAGTCTGAAACAAAATGGAGAGGAGAAAGCGTGAGAGAATGGGAGTATGGATGGGGTATATGTGCAGGAGTAGGTGAGAATGAGAGGGCAAAGGAAGGAGTATATATTGTTGTGAGTAAAAGATGGAAGAGGAGCATAAGACAGTATGGATCAGTTGGGTCAAGGATTATGTGGGTAAAGTTGAAAGCTGGAATACAAATGTGGGCGATTGTGTGTGTGTATGCACCAACGCAAGATCGTGCTAGAAGAGTGAGAGAAGAGTTCTGGACAAATGTAGAAGTGTGCATGGAAAAGTCTGGAAGGAATGACAGAGTGTTTTTGATTGGTGATATGAATGGTAAAGTTGGGAATGTGAAGGTGGATGGAATAGTTGGTGAGCGGGGTGTGCCTGCTGAGATAGATGAGAATGGGAGTGCGTTAGTGGACATTTGTGCCGGGAGGGGGTTGGTGATAGCCAATACCCTCTTCAGGCATAAAATGATCCACAGGTATACATGGCGAGTGATGAGAAGGGTGGGTGGTGAACTGAATGAAAGGAAGGCAATGATTGATTATGTGTGTGTGGATGAAAGGATGCGAAGATGTGTAAAGGATGCAAGAGTGTATAGAGGTTAGGGGAGTGGACTTTCTGACCACTACTTGGTGGTGGCCAGAATTAGGATTCAAGTAAGATGGAGGAATAGAAGAAGGGAAAGACGAGAGGAAGGAGTAGTTGCAAGGAGAGTGGAAAGGTTACAAGAGGATGAGAAAAAGGCAGAGTATAAGAGAGAAGTGGAGGAACGATTGGGCAAATATGAATTGGAGCAGATGGGAGACGTGGAAGGTGTGTGTAGGATATTTACAGAAGAAATATGTGCAGCATGTGATGTGGTGTGTGGAAGGAAGAGAAGACGGAGGGGGGTGCAAGGAACGGCGTGGTGGACTGAAGAGGTGAGACAGGCTGTGGCACAAAATAAGAAAGCATACAATGAATGGATGAGAAATAGGGGCGTGGAAGAAGTTGAGAGGCGGAAGAGAGAGTTATATGTAGAAAGAAAGAAAGAAAGAGGTTAAAAGATTAGTAAGAGAGAGTAAGAAGAGAGTGGATGAGGAATTTGGAAGGAATTTGAGTGTAAAGTGGAGGGACTGTAAGAAAATGTTCTGGAAAGAGGTGAAAAGAGTAAGACAGGGTGGAAGTGAAGTTAGCAGGGGAGTGAAAGATAAAAATAGTAGATTACTAGTGGAGAAGGGAGAAAAAGTGAGCAGATGGAGAGAACACTTTAAGGAATTGTTGAACATAGAGGATGGAAGTAATGCGAGTATAAGTGGCTGGGGAATGGCTGGGAGGAGGAGGGAGGTGAGAAGACAGGAAGAAATCAGTAGGATAGAAGTTGTGGAAGCAATGAAGAAAGTTAAATCTGGGAAAGCCCCAGGAATTGATGGAGAGTGTAGTGAAATGCTGAAGCATGGGGGAGAGATAGTAGTAGAATGGATGTGGAAGATGTGCAGATTGCCCTGGGAGGAAGGTAGAGTCCCGGAGGATTGGAAGTCAGGTATAATTATTCCCTTGTACAAAGGAAAAGGGGAAAAAGAAGTGTTTGGTAATCAAAGGGGCATTTGTCTTCTTAGTATAAAAGGAAAAGTGTATGGTAGGATACTTATTGACAGAGTTAGAGAAAGAACAGAGAAATTAGTTGGAGAAGAACAGGGAGGCTTTAGGAAGGGAAGAGGTTGTGAAGATCAGATATTCATTCTTAGATCTTGAGTGGAAAAGTTTCTAGAGAAGGGAAAGAAGTTGTATGCGGCTTTCATGGATTTGGAGAAAGCATATGACAGGGTGGATAGACAATGATTGTGGAAAGTGTTAAGAATATATGGAGTAGATGGGAAGTTGTTGAATGCTGTGAAGAGTATGTACGATGGTGCGAAGGCTGCAGTGCATGTGGATGGTGAACTAAGTGAATTTTTCTCTTTGAAAGTTGGGTTGAAACAGGGATGTGTCATGTCTCCATGGTTGTTCAATCTGTACATGGATGGGGTAATAAAAGAGGTACAAGGTAGGGTAGTGGATGTTGGAGTGGCCCTGGTGAAAGAGGATAGTGTCTGGAAACTCCCTGTACTGTTGTTTGCAGATGATACTGTGTTGTTGGGTGAAGACAAAGGGGAGCTGCAAGGCTTGGTGGATGAGTTTGGGAGTGTGTGCAAGAAACGGAATCTCAAGGTGAATGTAGGGAAGGGTAAAGTGATAGTCTTTGAGAGAGGTGAAGTCAGTGAATGTACAGCGAGGTTGGATGGTGAGGAATTGGAAAATGTGAGTACGTTTAAGTACTTGGGTAGTGTGATGAGTAAGGATGGAGGTTTGGAGGGTGAATTGCTTGAAAGGGTACAGCAGGGAAGAAAGGTTGCTGGTTCTTTGAAAGCAGTGATAAGAAACAGGGAAGTGAGCATGGAAGTGAAAAAGTTACTCCATGACAGTATTGTGATACCAACTCTAACGTATGCAAGTGAAGCTTGGACGTTGTTGGAAGGACACAAGTCAAGAGTGAGAGCAGTGGAAATGAGTTATTTAAGAGGAGCCTGTGGAGTCACATGGAGAGACAGGCTGACGAATGAGGATATAAAGGGGCGTTGTGGTGTGGATGTGGATGTGATAGGAAGCGTTATGAGAACACAGTGAGGTGGTTTGGCTATGTGGAGGGGATGGAGGGTGAAAGACTGACGAAGAGAGTGTATGTGAGTGAGGTGGAGGGGGGAAGAGGGAGGGGGAGGCCGAGGATGAGATGGAGGGATGGGGTGGAGAGGTATATGAGAGAGGGGGGTGTGAGTTGGGAGCAGGGCAGTGAAATGGCGGGGGACAGGGCGACTTGGAGGCGATTTGTTTGTTTCCACCCCAAACGGGATTGAGGCGTCTGGCAATAGATAGAGATAGATAGAAGATTAAATAACTAAAGCTAACAGTGATTTGAACTAATACACATCTGGTCCACAGGTCGTGCTGGAGTCTGCTGCCTTGACACTGCTTCCTTGCCGCACTTGTCATACCCTGCTGAAGTTTGATCTGCCCTGCCGTGAGAAGCCTGACGGTGGTGTGGTGTCTTCCCCTACTCTGAGATGCCTGGTGGTGGTGTTGGTGGTGGTGTTGGTGGTGGTTGTGGTGGTGGTGGCGGCGGCGGCAGCGGCGGCGGCAGGGTGTCGTATCTTCCCCAGCCGTGAGATGACTTGCTGCTGCTGCTGGTGATCTGCCCTGACCTGCCGAGAGAAGCCTGGTGGTGATGGTGTGATCTGCCTTGCAAGTCGGGTCGCTCCCCTCCAGGATGTTCTGTGGACAAATGCTACTTTTGAATGCATATTTTATATTGCTGTCTCTGTTAATGTATTCTATACTGAAGTGTTAATAATGAAAACTTAAATTTTCTGTCTTGTTTCATTACCTTTTAAACTGTGGATTTGACTTAATACAGGTGATAAGTATATTGCGCTCTGCAGTCTTGTGTGTTCTGGGGACGGCTTTTGTGATGAGCTAAGACATTCTGATCGCTTCACCAAATTACTACTCAGCCTTGTGATCGTGGACATAAAAGATTATACAATACAATGATATACAGCTAAGCATAAAAAAGGTTATGGGAATTCTCCACCATGCAATAAGTGGACCTAAATAAAAGCCTATATTATAAAGCTAAGCCTGAAGAGGGTTGTGGGAAATAGATAATGATGCAGGGTAGACACTGGTAATGTTCACTGAGCCGTGCCCGCAACACACAAGAACTGGGTGGCGTAATATATGGACCACCTTGTATAATGAGAGGCCGTAAGTGTGTGCTGACCCACAAACTTGCCATCAATGCCCCGTCATAACTATTATTGTGTCTTGTAGGAAGCACAAAGAAAACAGGCCACAGAATACCTCCTTGTCTCTTGTTCCTCCTACACAAACATACACGCCTTTCACTTTAACTTGGCACAGAGTTTTATTTAAAGCATACCAGAATGTCAGGCAGATCAGTAGCAGAAGTAGACAATACTACAGCCCTACATTCTTTCCACAGCACTCATTCGTGACTAACATCATATTCTAGTGATAACTATCGCTACTACTCAGCAAATTGTATGGAAACTATAAGCTATCTGTCTATCCATCTATCTATAGCCAGACGACTTAATCCCGTAAGAGGTGGCCACAAACAATTCTCCTCTATGCCACCCTGTCCCCTGTCATTCTGCATCACTCCCCCTAATTCACACACACCCTCTCTCATATACATCCCAACTCCATCCACCACTTATAAGTAATACATTAAAACAGCCGTGAATTACTGTCGCACAAGCTGAGCCCTAATCTTACCCAACACAAACACGAAGAAGCTTTAAAGAACAGAAAACAATACCTTGATAGCAGAAGACACTAAGACTACAAGTACTGACAGCCTACACCAAGAAACATAACTAATTTCAGTCAGAGACCAAGTGAATATGAGAGGCACACAGTTCATCACTTCAGCTCAAGATCCGTCCCACCTTTGTAACCTTATGTTGCATCATCTTCTCCACAAAGAAACAAAATCGAACAACCGCCTAACACTACACAGATTATCTTAGCAACATATCCCCTCCTCCACCTGACTCTACACTTCCCAGACACATACATAAACTCGAAAACACCCCAGTCAGCCAAAACTTTCTGCCAAACACATACATAAACACACAGACACCCCAGCCAGCCAAAACTTTTTATACCAAACACATACATAAACACGCAGACACCCCAGCCAGCCAAAACTTTCTACCAAACAGCATCCTTCATGTGCCACCACCAGGCATACACCCTTCAGACACTATCGAACCCAGAGACACGAGCACACCAACCTTCCCTGCTACAATACTAACACAAAATATAACACACATACAATCTCCTGTTCTCATACTGCAAAGTGGCACCCCCACACCACAGCACCCCCACTCACTTCCTGCACCACACCACCACAACACAGACAGTCCTTCAACATAGCACTGGGTTCACATCCAGAGGAGCCTAAGATGTAACAAGAACAACAACAACAACTCAGGCCAAGTAAGAGTGAAACGAGTATAGTTACGAAAGGAAAATTATTTCGAGTTATTTTGTAAGCGCTTCGGGTACATAGAGTTACAAGGCCGCAGGGAACGAACTGCATACCAAGGGTTATAATATTGTGGCGGCTTAGGGGCTTTATACCACCTTTTCTTCAGTGATTTATTGTTCAAGCGAGCGAGCATACACAGCAAGCGAGCGAGAACACTATGTGACACGGTATAATAGGGTGGCAGAGAACAGCGCCAAGACTGTGTTGTCTAGGGAACTATTAAAGCCACAACGGATCTATGGACAGCATTAGAAACCTAGTAAAAAAATAACAGTAGTTGAGGGACTTTTCTCAAAATTTGCCGCGCCAGTGCTGATAAAATGAAAATAAAAGTACCAAACTGAGCACCAGAACCGAGTTATTCTAAAAGTTAAAAGCTACTGCAGATCCGTTCAGACAGCTGGAAAGCTTATGAAGAAGCAATTGGTACTACTTAAGTTAAATAGACTTAGCTTTTAACATCAAGCGAGATGGATGGATGGATGAATGGACGGATGGATGGATGGACGGATGGGTGGATGGATGGATCGATGGATGGATAGGTGGATGTGGAATCGTGGATACTAGGACCGATGGTAGAGTTCCTGCTGTTTTGTCCTGTCCTTCCACCTGCCGACAAAAATCATCATCAATATCATCATCATTATAATCATCATCATAATCATCATCATCATCATCATCGTAGTTGTCGTCCACATTACCACCATCATCATCATCATTATTTACACCGTCATTCTCATTATCATTACCATTCTCATCATCATCATCATCTTCATCTTCATCATATTATCATCATCACCTACCTATTTATCTATATCGGTTTACCTATAGCCAGACTCCTTAATCCCGTAAGGGGTGACCACAAGCAAATCGCCTTCATGATGTACTGTCCTCTACCATTTAGCTCAAGTATCGCACTCATATGTTTCTACTCTTTCCCTCCATCTCATCGTCGGTCTCCCCATCCCCCTCTATCCTTCCAGCTAACTCATGTGCACTCTTCTAGTCATTTTCATATTCGCCATCTTCTCCACATGGCCAAACCATCTCGAAGTGTGTCTCTTAACGCTTTCAGTCTCATCCACATCAGCATCACAACGCTCCTTCATCTGCCCATTTGTCTGTCTGTCTCTCTATGAAACTCCACATGCTCCTCTCAAGTAGCTCATTTCCACCGCTCTCACTCTTGACTTGTGTCCTTTCAACAAGATCCAAGCTTCACTTATATACTTTAAAGTGGGAATCACAGCATGCAGTGCCCTTTTTTTTCATACTTTCATCTTCAGTTCCCTCTTCCTAACCACTGCTTTTTAGAGAATAAGCAACCCTCCTTCCCTGACGTATCATTCCAGTCACTTCATCCTCAAATCTTCCGTCCTGATTCATCACATTACATAAATACTTAAATGCACTTATATTCTTCCATTTCCTGACTATGCAGCCTCACTGTGCATTCTGTAACCTCATACGTTGAGATGTTAAAGCATCACCACCATCAGCATCAACATCATTATCATCATCGATATCATCACCATCAGCCTGTGACACACCACTGTATGATAAGGACCCTCTCACCTTTCTCCACTCTGATCCATTGATTGGTAGCCTGTTCCGTCCTTGCTCGGTAGATCTGCATCATATGATCTCTCCATCTTGTTCTCTGTGCACCTCTTCTTCTCACTCCATCTCTGGCTTGCCATTCAGTTACGCTCGCTCTCCTTCTGTTATCTCTTCTGTGAAAGACGTGACCTGAGGTGTGTTTGTGGAGTTACCTGGAAACAAGCTCAGAATTACTAGATGCGGGAGCTTAAGGACCCTTTGGTTAATCCCCTTGGTGTGGTGTGGTGTGGAAGGGTGGTTGGTGTGGTAAAGTTTGGAGTGGTGTGGTGTGGGGTGGTGTGGTGTTGGGTGGTGTGGTTTGGGGTTGTGTGGTGTGGGGTTTTGTGGTGTGGGGTTTTGTGGTGTGGGGTTTTGTGGTGTGGGGTTTTGTGGTGTGGGGTTTTGTGGTGTGGTATGGTATGGTATGGTATGGTATGGCGTGTTGTGGTGCTGTGCGGCTTCACTGTCCCTAAAATCTAGAGGAATGTAGAACCTCGTTCGAAAATCATTAGTGAGAAGCAGATGGACATGGCCGGTCTTTGATGTGCCCTGATAAAACGTAAACAAAACGTGTGTTGCATCCTCACAACTAAACCAATATAAATAAGGATAATTATTCCATTTAAATAATTCACGGTCCAGAGAAAGACCAAAACTGAGCTACTATTTCGGACACACATCCATCTCTTTCCTTGCGATAAATAAAGAGACAGTGAACAATGATTTTTGAAACCCATTGAGTGACCTTAGGAATCCAGTATGTTTTTTCAGAATATAGTGTAAATGTTTAGTATTTGTATGGCCAAGAAGAGCAATATCACTGACCTCATTTGCACTCTTATGATATACTGTAAATAGTTCGAGTGTGAGGGAAATGCTGTACACACGCACGCACGCACGCAAATACACACAAGCATGCGCGGACACACACACACACACACACACACACACACACATTCTCTCTCTCTCTCTCTCTCCTACACACAGTCACCAACTACATTTGAAGAGAAACGAAAAACAAGAGGTGACTCAGCCATAGACATGAAGATCGTCGCCGTCACCATCATCATCGTCATCACCATCATCATCGTTGTCGTAGTCGTCATCATCATCGCCAGGAGCAACAGCGTCAAGCACAGCAATCATCACAACCCTGTTAAAGAGTTACTACATAAGTTCCATCACCGTCATCATCATCATCATTATTACCCCAACTGCTTCATCATCATTACAATCACCATAATCTCGGTCCAGTTAGTTGGTTCAGGAGTTTCAACATCACTATCATCAGCAGCATCACTATCATCATTATCAATATCATCTCCGACACCCCTATTATCATCATCATCAGCCTGTGACACACCGCTGCAGGATAAGGACCCCTGTTCAATCTAACTTGGCGTAAAATTGCAATCTCTTTCTTAAATTTTGTGTTGTGACAAGGGGTTAACACTAGATTGATGCTAGTCACGAAGAAGGGACGTGGAAATGATGCAGAGCTGTATATTTGTCCAAATTTACCACTGCACTACGGGAAATCAGCTGCAAAAAAACGACGATCTCGGCCTAGGCAAATGAAGGAACAACACCATAATATACTTTGTGTGTGTGTGTGTGTGCGTGCGTGAGTTCGAGCATGCGTGCGTGTGTGTGCGTGTGTGCGCGCGTGTGCGAGTGTGCTTTTGTGTGTGTGTGTGTGTGTGTGTGTGTGTGTGTGTGTGTGTGTGTGTGTGTGTGCATGCGCTTCAGGACAAAATAATTTACATACAATAATTTTTTCCATCACATTGTCCCTCTATCTGAATCGCACTTATCAGTATACATTCAGGTCCCAAACTGTACTGTTGGGTGGACATGGACAAGGAGGCAGGCAAGCCTAGTCCACCAGTCTGATCGGAACGAGAATCTACAGGATGACACTCACACTGCTATTTCACTGGTCTGAGACACCAAGACTGAGGCGGTACAAGGCCTCCTCATCTCCTTCACACCAACAGCCCCCTTGTCTCATCAGAATTACGTCTATAGTAGCCTCATAGGTAATATTTCTTTGGGCCATGATACTTCCTGGCTGTCAGTGCGATATCCTTGTGTCCTAAGGGAAGAGGAGGGATCGGATTAACGGGATGGGGGGAGGGGGATTCCACCAGTGAAGAAGAAGGTTTAGATGAGGGAGACATGAATATCGAGTGATAGAGAGAGAGAGAGAGAGAGAGAGAGAGAGAGAGATTGTATTTTCAATGTAAATTTTAGAATACAATGAATATTTATAAAGGAAATGCTACTGTTGATCCTTCGATCAGTAATACTATTGTAAATCAGTTTATGTTTTTTCGTAAAGAATAGTAATAAAACAATAAAATAAAATAAAATAATTTTTCTTCATCTTTTATGGCTATTTCATTGGCTTCCTTACCCAACCCCTCCCCACATTCCGACCCGGGCCACTCCCATCCTACATCCCTCCTCATATGGACCGATATCAGGACACTGCCAGATAAATAGAGGCTACACATTGTTTTATTATTTAAGCGTCGTGTGTGTGTGTGTGTGTGTGTGTGTAGAGGAAAGAAAACGGAAGAGGGAAGGAGGAAGGTCCAGAATCCCGAGGGGACCTCTTAATCCTTCACACGGTCACTGGTGTTCCGATTTTGGCAAAGGCTTTGTAAAATTCTCTCCTTCATGTTTCCTGAGAAAGGGTATAGTGGTGGTGGTTGTAGGGTGGGTAGCAGTGTATTGATGGTAGGGTGGGTAGCAGTGTATTGGTGGTGATAGGGTGGGTAACAAGGTACTGATGGTAATGGGAGTAGAGTGAATAGCAGGGTACTGGTGGTGGTGGTAGGGAGGGTAGCATGGTACTACTGGTGGTGGTTGGGAAGGTAGCAGGGTTCTGCTGGTAGTGATCAGGGAAGGTAGCAGGGTACTGGTGGTGGTGGTAGGGATGGTAGCAGGGTACTGGTGGTGATGGTAGGGAGGGTTGCAGGGTACTGCTGGTGGTGGTAGGTAACGTAGCAAGGTACTGGTGGTGGTGGTTAGGGAAGGTAGCAGGGTACTGGTGGTGGTGGTAGGGAGGGTAGCAGGATACTGGTGGTGATTATAGGGAGGGTAGCAGGGTACTGGTGGTGGTGGGAGGGTAGCAGGGACTGGTGGTGGTGGTGGTAGGGAGGCTAGCAGGGTATTGGTGGTGGTGGTAGGGAGGCTGGCAGGGTCCTGGTGGTGTGGTAGGGAAGGTAACAGGGTACAGGTGGTGGTGGGAGGGTAGCAGGGTACTGGTGGTTGTGGTGGTAGGGTGGGTAGCAGGGTAGTAGTGGTGTAGGGAGGCAGGGTACTGATGGTGGTAGGGGTAAGGTGGGTAGCAGGGTACTTGTGGTTGTGGAGGTAGGGTGGGTAGCTGGGTACTGGTGGTGGTTATGGTAATACGGTGGGTAACAGGGTACTGGTGGTGGTGGTTGTAGGGTGGGTAGCAGAGTAGTGGTGGTGGTAGGGTGGCTTGCAGGATAGTCGTGGTGGTAGGGTGGGTTGCAGGGTAGTGGTGGTGGTAGGGTGGGTAGCAGGGTACTGGTGGTGGTGGTGGTGGTGGTAGGGAGGCTAGAAGGGGACTGGTGGTGGAGGTAGGGAGGCTAGCAAGGTACTGGTGGTGTGGTAGGGAAGGTAGCAGGGTACAGGTGGTGGTGGTAGGTAGGGTAGCAGGGTACTGGTGGTGGTGGGGGTAGGATGGGTAAGAGGGTACTGGTGGTTGTGGAGGTAAGGAGGGTAGCTGGGTACTGGTGGTGGTTGTGGTAATAGGGTGGGTAACAGGGTACTGCTGGTGGTGGTTGTAGAATGAGTTGCAGGGTAATTGTGGTGGTAGGGTGGACTGCAAAGTAGTGGTGGTGATGGGAGTAGGGTGAGTAGCAGGGTACTGGTGGTGGTGGTGGTGGTGGGAGGGAGGGTAGCAGGGTACTGGTGGTGGAGGTGGTAGGAAGAGTAGCAGGGTACTGGTGGTGGAGGTGGTGGTAGGAAGGGTAGCAGGGTACTGGTGGTGGTGATAGGGAGGGTAGCAGGGTGAGCTGCAGGCTATTAGTGGTGGTGGTGGTAGGGTGAGTAGCACGGTAGTGGTGGTGGTAGGGTGAGTAGCAGGGTAGTAGTTGTGGTAGGGTGAGTAGCAGGATAGTGGTTGTGGTAGGGTGGGTAGCAGTGTACTGGTGGTTGTGGAGGTAGGGTGGGTAGCTGGGTACTGGTTGTGGTGGTGGTGATAGGGTGGGTAACATGGTACTGGTGGTGGTGGTTGTAAGATGGGTAGCTGGGTACTGGTGGTGCTAGGGTGGGTAGCAAGGTACTGATGGGAATGGGAATAGAGTGAATAGCAGGGTACTGGTGTTGGTGGTATGGAGGGTAGCAGGGTACTGGTGGTGGTGGTGGGGAGGGTAGTATGGTTCTAGTGGTGGTGGTTGGGAAGGTAGCAGGGTACTGGTGGTGATGGTTAGGGAAGGTAGCAGGGTACTGGTGGTGGTGGTAGGGACGGTAGCAGGGTACTGGTGCTGGTGGTAGTAGGGACGGTAGCAGGGTACTGGTGGTGATGGTAGGGAGGGTAGCAGGGTACTGGTGGTGGTGGTAAGTAAGGTAGCAAGGTACTGCTGGTGGTGGTTAGGGAAGGTAGCAGGGTACTGGTGGTGGTGGTAGGGAGGGTAGCAGGATAGGATACTGGTGGTGATTATAGGGAGGATAGCAGGGTACTGGTGGTGGTGGTAGGGAGGGTAGCAGGGTACTGGTGGTGGTGGTGGTAGGGAGGCTAGCAGGGTATTGGTGGTGGTGGTGGTAGGGAGGCTAGCAGGGTACTGGTGGTGTGGTAGGGAAGGTAACAGGGTACAGGTGGTGGTGGTAGGGAGGGTAGCAGGGTACTGGTGGTGGCAGTGGTAGGGTGGGTAGCAGGGTAGTAGTGGTGTAGGGAGGCAGGGTACTGGTGGTGGTGGGGGTAAGGTGGGTAGCAGGGTACTTGTGGTTGTGGAGGTAGGGTGGGTAGCTGGGTACTGGTGGTGGTTATGTTAATATGGAGGGTAACAGGGTACTGGTGGTGGTGGTTGTAGGGTGGGTAGCAGAGTAGTGGTGGTGGTAGGGTGGCTTGCAGGATAGTCGTGGTGGTAGGGTGGGTTGCAGGGTAGTGGTGGTGGTAGGGTGGGTAGCAGGGTACTGGTGGTGGTGGTGGTAGGGAGGCTAGCAGGGTACTGATGGTGGTGGTAGGGAGGCTAGCAAGGTACTGGTGGTGTGGTAAGGAAGGTAGCAGGGTACAGGTGGTGGTGGTAGGGAGGGTAGCAGGGTACTGGTGGTGGTGGGGGTAGGGTGGGTAGCAGGGTACTGGTGGTTGTGGAGGTAGGGTGGGTAGCTGGGTACTGGTGGTGGTTGTGGTAATAGGGTGGGTAACAGGGTACTGCTGGTGGTGGTTGTAGGATGAGTTGCAGGGTAATGGTGGTGGTAGGGTGGGTTGCAAAGTAGTGGTGGTGATGGGAGTAGGGTGAGTAGCAGGGTACTGGTGGTGGTGGTGGTGGTAGGGAGGGTAGCAGGGTACTGGTCGTGGTGGTGGTTGGGTGAGTAGCAGGGTACTGGTGATGGTGGTGGTGATGGTGGTGGTAAGGACGGTAGCATGGTATTGGTGATGTTATAGAGGGTAGCATAGTACTTGTTGTTGTGGTAGTGAGGGTAGCAGAGTACTAGTGGTTGTGGTAGGGAGGGTAGCAGGGTACTGGTGGTGGTAGGGAGGCTAGCAGGGTACTGGTGGTGATGGTTGGGAAGGTTACAGGGTACTTGTGGTGGTGGTAGTGAGGGTAGCAGGATACTGGTGGTGGTGGTAGGGAAGGTAGCAGGGTACTGGTGGTGGTGGTGGTGGTAGGGAAGGTAGCAGAGAACTTGTGATGGTGGTAGGGAAGGTAGCAGGGAACTTGTGGTGGTGGTAGGAAAGGTAGCAGGGTACTTGTGGTGGTGGTAGTGAGGGTAGCAGGGTACTGGTGGTGGTGGTAGGGAAGGTAGCAGGGAACTAGTAGTGGTGGTAGGGAAGGTAGCACATTACTTGTGATACGGTGAGTAGCTGGGTAGTGGTGGTTGTAGAGTAGCAGGGTACTGGTGGTGATGGTGGTAGGGTGAGTAGCAGGGTACTGTTTGTGGTGACAGGGAGGGTGGCAGGGTAGCCTACTGTTGGTGGTGGTGGTAAGGAGGGTAGCAGGGTACTGGTGGTGATGGTAGGGAAGGCAGCACAGTACTGGTGGTGGTGGTAGTGAGGGTAGCAAAGTACTATTGGTGGTGGCAGGGAGGGTAGCAGGGTACTGGTGGTGGTGGTGGTAGGGAGGCTAGCAAGGTATTGGTGGTGGTGGTAGGGAGGCTAGCAGGGTACTGGTGGTGTGGTAGGGAAGGTAGCAGGGTACAGGTGGTGGTGGTAGGGAAGGTAGCAGGGTACAGGTGGTGGTGGTAGGGAGGGTAGCAGGGTGAGCAGCAGGGTACTGGTGGTGGTAGGGTGGGTAGCAGAGTAGTAGTGGTGTAGGGAGGCAGGGTACTGGTGGTGGTGGGGGTAGGGTGGATAGCAGGGTACTTGTGGTTGTGGAGGTAGGGTGAGTAGCTGGGTACTGGTGGTGGTTATGGTAATAGGGTGGGTAACAGGGTACTGGTGGTGGTGGTTGTAGGGTGGGTAACAGGATAGTGGTGGTGGTAGGGTGGGTTGCAGGTTAGTGGTGGTGGTAGGGTGGGTTGCAGGGTAGTGGTGGTGGTAGGGTGGGTTGCAGGGTAGTGGTGGTGGTAGGGTGGGTTGCAGGGTAGTGGTGGTGGTAGGGTGGGTTGCAGGGTACTTGTTGTGGTGGTAATGAGGGTAGCACGATACTGGTGGTGGTCGTAGGAAAGGTAGCAGGGTACTGGTGGTGGTGGTGGTAGGGAAGGTAGCAGGGAACTTGTGGTGGTAGTGTAGGTAGCAGGGAACTTGTGGTGGTGGTAGGGAAGGTAGCAGGGTACTTGTGGCTGTGGTGGTGAGGGTAGCTGGGTACTGGTGGTGGTGGTAGGGAAGGTAGCAGGGAACTAGTGGTGGTGGTAGGGAAGGTAGCAGGGTACTTGTGATAGGGTGAGTAGCTGGGTAGTGGTGGTTGTAGAGTAGCAGGGTACTGGTGGTGGTAGAGTGAGTAGCAGGGTACTGTTGGTGGTGGTAGGGAGGGTGGCAGGGTAGCCTACTGTTGGTGGTGGTGGTGGTGGTAAGGAGGGCAGCAGGGTGGTGGTGGTAAGGAGGGCAGCAGGGTACTGGTGGTGATGGTAGGGAGGGTAGCACAGTACTGGTGGTGGTGGTAGAGGGTAGCAGGGTACTGATGGTGGTGGTAGGGAGGGTAGCAGGGTACTGGTGGTGGTGGTAAGGAAGGTAGCAGAGTACTGATGGTGGTGGTACAGAGGGCAGCAGGGTACTGGTGGTGGTGGTACGGAGGGTAGGAGGGTACTGGTGGTGGTGGTACGGAGGGTAGCAGGGTACTGGTGGTGGTGGTGGTACGGAGGGTAGCAGGGTACTGGTGGTGGTGGTACGGAGGGTAGCAGGGTAGTGGTGGTGGTGGTACGGAGGGTAGTACGGTACTGGTGGTGGTGGTAGGGAGGGTAGCACGATACTGATGGTGGTGGTAGGGAGGGTAGCACTGTACTGGTGGTGGTGGTAGGGAGGGTAGCACGGTACTGGTGGTGGTGATAGGGAGGGTAGCACGGTACTGGTGGTGGTGATAGGGAGGGTAGCACGGTACTGGTGGTGGTGGTAGGGAGGGTAGTAGGTTAGTGGTGGTGGTGGTAGGGAGGGTAGTAGGGTACTGGTGGTGGTGGTGGTAGGGAGGGTAGTAGGGTACTGGTGGTGGTGGTGGTAGGGAGGGCAGCAGGGTGCTGGTGGTGGTGGTAGGGAGGGTAGCAGGGTACTGGTGGTGGTGGTAGGGAGAGCAGCAGGGTGCTAGTGGCGGTGGTAGGGTTAGCAGCAGGGGGTTTCGAGAGAAAACGGCCCCAGTTGAAAACTGCCTTCACCAAAACGGACCCACTTAAGCCAAAACGGCCCCACCTTATGACCTCTCCTTGTATTCGTATTTTGTGCATACTGCAGTGTTGCAACTTAAACCAAAACCTAACCTAACCTAATCTAATATGTTGGCAATGATGTTATGACTAAAAAATTGATCATATCTGTGAGATCAAATTCGATGGGGCCATTTTCGTCATAGGGTGGGACTGTTTTCGTTTGAGTGAGGCCGTTTTCTCCTGGTTCGGCAGCAGGGTAGTGGTTGTTGTGGGGAGGGTAGCAGGATACTGGTGGTGGTGGTACGGTGAGCAGCAAGGTACTGGTGGTGGTGGTAGGGAGGGTGGCAGGGTACTGGTGGTGGTGGTAGGGTGGGTAGCAGGGTACTGGTGGTGGTGGTAGGGAGGGTGGTAGGGTACTGGTAGTGGTGGTAGGGAGGGTAGCAGGGTACTGGTGGTGGTTGTAGGGTGGGTAGCAGGGTACTGGTGGTAGAGTGGGTAGCAGGGTACTGGTGGTAGGGTGGGTAGCAGGGTACTGGTGGTAGGGTGGGTAGCAGGGTACTGGTGGTAGGGCGGGTAGCAGGGTACTGGTGGTAGGGTGGGTAGCAGGGTACTGGTGGTAGGGTGGGCAGCAGGGTACCGGTGGTGGTGGTGGTACGGTGGGCAGCAGGGTACCGGTGGTGGTGGTGGTGGTACGGTGGGTAGCAGGGTACTGGTGGTGGTGGAAGGGTGGGCAGCAGGGTACTGGTGGTGGTAGTAGGGTGGGCAGCAGGGTACTGGTGGTGGTGGTGGTAGGGTGGGCAGCAGGGTACTGGTGGTGGTGGTAGGGTGGGCAGCAGGGTACTGGTGGTGGTGGTGATAAGGTGGGTAGCAAGGTACTGGTGGTGGTGGTGAGAAGGGTGGCAGGGTATTGGTGGTGGTGGTGGTGGTAGGGTGGGTAGCAGGGTACTGGTGGTGGTAGGGTGGGTAGAGGGTGCTGATGGTGGTGGCAGGGTAGTGGTGGGGGTGGTGATAGGGTGGGTTGCAGGTTACTGGTGGTGGTGGTAGGGAGGGTAGCAGGGTAGTGGTGGTGGTGGTAGGGTTTGTAGCTGGGTACTGGTGGTGGTGGTAGGGAGGGTAGCATGGTACTACTGGTGGTGGTTGGGAAGGTAGCAGGGTTCTGCTGGTAGTGATCAGGGAAGGTAGCAGGGTACTGGTGGTGGTGGTAGGGATGGTAGCAGGGTACTGGTGGTGATGGTAGGGAGGGTTGCAGGGTACTGCTGGTGGTGGTAGGTAACGTAGCAAGGTACTGCTGGTGGTGGTTAGGGAAGGTAGCAGGGTACTGGTGGTGGTGGTAGGGAGGGTAGCAGGATACTGGTGGTGATTATAGGGAGGGTAGCAGGGTACTGGTGGTGGTGGGAGGGTAGCAGGGACTGGTGGTGGTGGTGGTGGTAGGGAGGCTAGCAGGGTATTGGTGGTGGTGGTAGGGAGGCTGGCAGGGTCCTGGTGGTGTGGTAGGGAAGGTAACAGGGTACAGGTGGTGGTGGGAGGGTAGCAGGGTACTGGTGGTTGTGGTGGTAGGGTGGGTAGCAGGGTAGTAGTGGTGTAGGGAGGCAGGGTACTGATGGTGGTAGGGGTAAGGTGGGTAGCAGGGTACTTGTGGTTGTGGAGGTAGGGTGGGTAGCTGGGTACTGGTGGTGGTTATGGTAATACGGTGGGTAACAGGGTACTGGTGGTGGTGGTTGTAGGGTGGGTAGCAGGGTAGTGGTGGTGGTAGGGTGGCTTGCAGGATAGTCGTGGTGGTAGGGTGGGTTGCAGGGTAGTGGTGGTGGTAGGGTGGGTAGCAGGGTACTGGTGGTGGTGGTGGTGGTGGTAGGGAGGCTAGAAGGGGACTGGTGGTGGAGGTAGGGAGGCTAGCAAGGTACTGGTGGTGTGGTAGGGAAGGTAGCAGGGTACAGGTGGTGGTGGTAGGTAGGGTAGCAGGGTACTGGTGGTGGTGGGGGTAGGATGGGTAAGAGGGTACTGGTGGTTGTGGAGGTAAGGAGGGTAGCTGGGTACTGGTGGTGGTTGTGGTAATAGGGTGGGTAACAGGGTACTGCTGGTGGTGGTTGTAGAATGAGTTGCAGGGTAATTGTGGTGGTAGGGTGGACTGCAAAGTAGTGGTGGTGATGGGAGTAGGGTGAGTAGCAGGGTACTGGTGGTGGTGGTGGTGGTGGGAGGGAGGGTAGCAGGGTACTGGTGGTGGAGGTGGTAGGAAGAGTAGCAGGGTACTGGTGGTGGAGGTGGTGGTAGGAAGGGTAGCAGGGTACTGGTGGTGGTGATAGGGAGGGTAGCAGGGTGAGCTGCAGGCTATTAGTGGTGGTGGTGGTAGGGTGAGTAGCACGGTAGTGGTGGTGGTAGGGTGAGTAGCAGGGTAGTAGTTGTGGTAGGGTGAGTAGCAGGATAGTGGTTGTGGTAGGGTGGGTAGCAGTGTACTGGTGGTTGTGGAGGTAGGGTGGGTAGCTGGGTACTGGTTGTGGTGGTGGTGATAGGGTGGGTAACATGGTACTGGTGGTGGTGGTTGTAAGATGGGTAGCTGGGTACTGGTGGTGCTAGGGTGGGTAGCAAGGTACTGATGGGAATGGGAGTAGAGTGAATAGGAGGGTACTGGTGTTGGTGGTATGGAGGGTAGCAGGGTACTGGTGGTGGTGGTGGGGAGGGTAGTATGGTTCTAGTGGTGGTGGTTGGGAAGGTAGCAGGGTACTGGTGGTGATGGTTAGGGAAGGTAGCAGGGTACTGGTGGTGGTGGTAGGGACGGTAGCAGGGTACTGGTGCTGGTGGTAGTAGGGACGGTAGCAGGGTACTGGTGGTGATGGTAGGGAGGGTAGCAGGGTACTGGTGGTGGTGGTAAGTAAGGTAGCAAGGTACTGCTGGTGGTGGTTAGGGAAGGTAGCAGGGTACTGGTGGTGGTGGTAGGGAGGGTAGCAGGATAGGATACTGGTGGTGATTATAGGGAGGATAGCAGGGTACTGGTGGTGGTGGTAGGGAGGGTAGCAGGGTACTGGTGGTGGTGGTGGTAGGGAGGCTAGCAGGGTATTGGTGGTGGTGGTGGTAGGGAGGCTAGCAGGGTACTGGTGGTGTGGTAGGGAAGGTAACAGGGTACAGGTGGTGGTGGTAGGGAGGGTAGCAGGGTACTGGTGGTGGCAGTGGTAGGGTGGGTAGCAGGGTAGTAGTGGTGTAGGGAGGCAGGGTACTGGTGGTGGTGGGGGTAAGGTGGGTAGCAGGGTACTTGTGGTTGTGGAGGTAGGGTGGGTAGCTGGGTACTGGTGGTGGTTATGTTAATATGGAGGGTAACAGGGTACTGGTGGTGGTGATTGTAGGGTGGGTAGCAGGGTAGTGGTGGTGGTAGGGTGGCTTGCAGGATAGTCGTGGTGGTAGGGTGGGTTGCAGGGTAGTGGTGGTGGTAGGGTGGGTAGCAGGGTACTGGTGGTGGTGGTGGTAGGGAGGCTAGCAGGGTACTGATGGTGGTGGTAGGGAGGCTAGCAAGGTACTGGTGGTGTGGTAAGGAAGGTAGCAGGGTACAGGTGGTGGTGGTAGGTAGGGTAGCAGGGTACTGGTGGTGGTGGGGGTAGGATGGGTAAGAGGGTACTGGTGGTTGTGGAGGTAAGGAGGGTAGCTGGGTACTGGTGGTGGTTGTGGTAATAGGGTGGGTAACAGGGTACTGCTGGTGGTGGTTGTAGAATGAGTTGCAGGGTAATTGTGGTGGTAGGGTGGACTGCAAAGTAGTGGTGGTGATGGGAGTAGGGTGAGTAGCAGGGTACTGGTGGTGGTGGTGGTGGTAGGGAGGGTAGCAGGGTACTGGTCGTGGTGGTGGTTGGGTGAGTAGCAGGGTACTGGTGATGGTGGTGGTGATGGTGGTGGTAAGGACGGTAGCATGGTATTGGTGATGTTATAGAGGGTAGCATAGTACTTGTTGTTGTGGTAGTGAGGGTAGCAGAGTACTAGTGGTTGTGGTAGGGAGGGTAGCAGGGTACTGGTGGTGGTAGGGAGGCTAGCAGGGTACTGGTGGTGATGGTTGGGAAGGTTACAGGGTACTTGTGGTGGTGGTAGTGAGGGTAGCAGGATACTGGTGGTGGTGGTAGGGAAGGTAGCAGGGTACTGGTGGTGGTGGTGGTGGTAGGGAAGGTAGCAGAGAACTTGTGATGGTGGTAGGGAAGGTAGCAGGGAACTTGTGGTGGTGGTAGGAAAGGTAGCAGGGTACTTGTGGTGGTGGTAGTGAGGGTAGCAGGGTACTGGTGGTGGTGGTAGGGAAGGTAGCAGGGAACTAGTAGTGGTGGTAGGGAAGGTAGCACATTACTTGTGATACGGTGAGTAGCTGGGTAGTGGTGGTTGTAGAGTAGCAGGGTACTGGTGGTGATGGTGGTAGGGTGAGTAGCAGGGTACTGTTTGTGGTGACAGGGAGGGTGGCAGGGTAGCCTACTGTTGGTGGTGGTGGTGGTGGTAAGGAGGGTAGCAGGATACTGGTGGTGATGGTAGGGAAGGCAGCACAGTACTGGTGGTGGTGGTAGTGAGGGTAGCAGAGTACTATTGGTGGTGGCAGGGAGGGTAGCAGGGTACTGGTGGTGGTGGTGGTAGGGAGGCTAGCAGGGTATTGGTGGTGGTGGTAGGGAGGCTAGCAGGGTACTGGTGGTGTGGTAGGGAAGGTAGCAGGGTACAGGTGGTGGTGGTAGGGAAGGTAGCAGGGTACAGGTGGTGGTGGTAGGGAGGGTAGCAGGGTGAGCAGCAGGGTACTGGTGGTGGTAGGGTGGGTAGCAGAGTAGTAGTGGTGTAGGGAGGCAGGGTACTGGTGGTGGTGGGGGTAGGGTGGATAGCAGGGTACTTGTGGTTGTGGAGGTAGGGTGAGTAGCTGGGTACTGGTGGTGGTTATGGTAATAGGGTGGGTAACAGGGTACTGGTGGTGGTGGTTGTAGGGTGGGTAACAGGATAGTGGTGGTGGTAGGGTGGGTTGCAGGTTAGTGGTGGTGGTAGGGTGGGTTGCAGGGTAGTGGTGGTGGTAGGGTGGGTTGCAGGGTAGTGGTGGTGGTAGGGTGGGTTGCAGAGTAGTGGTGGTGGTAGGGTGGGTTGCAGGGTACTTGTTGTGGTGGTAATGAGGGTAGCACGATACTGGTGGTGGTCGTAGGAAAGGTAGCAGGGTACTGGTGGTGGTGGTGGTAGGGAAGGTAGCAGGGAACTTGTGGTGGTGGTAGGGAAGGTAGCAGGGAACTTGTGGTGGTGGTAGGGAAGGTAGCAGGGTACTTGTGGCTGTGGTGGTGAGGGTAGCTGGGTACTGGTGGTGGTGGTAGGGAAGGTAGCAGGGAACTAGTGGTGGTGGTAGGGAAGGTAGCAGGGTACTTGTGATAGGGTGAGTAGCTGGGTAGTGGTGGTTGTAGAGTAGCAGGGTACTGGTGGTGGTAGGGTGAGTAGCAGGGTACTCTTGGTGGTGGTAGGGAGGGTGGCAGGGTAGCCTACTGTTGGTGGTGGTGGTGGTGGTAAGGAGGGCAGCAGGGTGGTGGTGGTAAGGAGGGCAGCAGGGTACTGGTGGTGATGGTAGGGAGGGTAGCACAGTACTGGTGGTGGTGGTAGAGGGTAGCAGGGTACTGATGGTGGTGGTAGGGAGGGTAGCAGGGTACTGGTGGTGGTGGTAAGGAAGGTAGCAGAGTACTGATGGTGGTGGTACAGAGGGCAGCAGGGTACTGGTGGTGGTGGTACGGAGGGTAGGAGGGTACTGGTGGTGGTGGTACGGAGGGTAGCAGGGTACTGGTGGTGGTGGTGGTACGGAGGGTAGCAGGGTACTGGTGGTGGTGGTACGGAGGGTAGCAGGGTAGTGGTGGTGGTGGTACGGAGGGTAGTACGGTACTGGTGGTGGTGGTAGGGAGGGTAGCACGATACTGATGGTGGTGGTAGGGAGGGTAGCACTGTACTGGTGGTGGTGGTAGGGAGGGTAGCACGGTACTGGTGGTGGTGATAGGGAGGGTAGCACGGTACTGGTGGTGGTGATAGGGAGGGTAGCACGGTACTGGTGGTGGTGGTAGGGAGGGTAGTAGGTTAGTGGTGGTGGTGGTAGGGAGGGTAGTAGGGTACTGGTGGTGGTGGTGGTAGGGAGGGTAGTAGGGTACTGGTGGTGGTGGTGGTAGGGAGGGCAGCAGGGTGCTGGTGGTGGTGGTAGGGAGGGTAGCAGGGTACTGGTGGTGGTGGTAGGGAGAGCAGCAGGGTGCTAGTGGCGGTGGTAGGGTTAGCAGCAGGGGGTTTCGAGAGAAAACGGCCCCAGTTGAAAACTGCCTTCACCAAAACGGACCCACTTAAGCCAAAACGGCCCCACCTTATGACCTCTCCTTGTATTCGTATTTTGTGCATACTGCAGTGTTGCAACTTAAACCAAAACCTAACCTAACCTAATCTAATATGTTGGCAATGATGTTATGACTAAAAAAATTGATCATATCTGTGAGATCAAATTCGATGGGGCCATTTTCGTCATAGGGTGGGACTGTTTTCGTTTGAGTGAGGCCGTTTTCTCCTGGTTCGGCAGCAGGGTAGTGGTTGTTGTGGGGAGGGTAGCAGGATACTGGTGGTGGTGGTACGGTGAGCAGCAAGGTACTGGTGGTGGTGGTAGGGAGGGTGGCAGGGTACTGGTGGTGGTGGTAGGGTGGGTAGCAGGGTACTGGTGGTGGTGGTAGGGAGGGTGGTAGGGTACTGGTAGTGGTGGTAGGGAGGGTAGCAGGGTACTGGTGGTGGTTGTAGGGTGGGTAGCAGGGTACTGGTGGTAGAGTGGGTAGCAGGGTACTGGTGGTAGGGTGGGTAGCAGGGTACTGGTGGTAGGGTGGGTAGCAGGGTACTGGTGGTAGGGCGGGTAGCAGGGTACTGGTGGTAGGGCGGGTAGCAGGGTACTGGTGGTAGGGCGGGTAGCAGGGTACTGGTGGTAGGGTGGGCAGCAGGGTACCGGTGGTGGTGGTGGTACGGTGGGCAGCAGGGTACCGGTGGTGGTGGTGGTGGTACGGTGGGTAGCAGGGTACTGGTGGTGGTGGAAGGGTGGGCAGCAGGGTACTGGTGGTGGTAGTTGGGTGGGCAGCAGGGTACTGGTGGTGGTGGTGGTAGGGTGGGCAGCAGGGTACTGGTGGTGGTGGTAGGGTGGGCAGCAGGGTACTGGTGGTGGTGGTGATAAGGTGGGTAGCAAGGTACTGGTGGTGGTGGTGAGGAGGGTGGCAGGGTATTGGTGGTGGTGGTAGGGTGGGTAGCAGGGTACTGGTGGTGGTAGGGTGGGTAGAGGGTGCTGATGGTGGTGGCAGGGTAGTGGTGGGGGTGGTGATAGGGTGGGTTGCAGGTTACTGGTGGTGGTGGTAGGGAGGGTAGCAGGGTAGTGGTGGTGGTGGTAGGGTTTGTAGCTGGGTACTGGTGGTGGTGGTATGATGAGTAGTAGGGTACTGGTGGTGGTGGTGGTGGTGGTAGGGTGAGTAGCAGGGTACTGGTGGTGGTGGTAGGGTGGGTAACAGGGCACTGGTGGTGGTGGTAGGGTGAGTAGCAGGATAGTGGTGGTGGTGGTAGGGTGGGTTGCAAGGTGCTGGTGGTGGTGGTAGGAAGGGTAGCAGGGTACTGGTGGTATGGTGGGTAGCAGGGTACTGGTGGTGGTGGTGGTGGTGATAGGGTGGGTAGCAGGGTACTGGTGATGGTGATAGGGTGGGTAACAGGGTACTGGTGATGGTGGTGATAGGGTGGGTAGCAGGGTACTGGTTGTGGTGGTGATACGGTGGGTAACAGGGTAATGGTGGTGGTAGGGTGGGTAGCAGGGTACTGGTGATGATGGGGGTAGGATAAGTAGCAGGGTACTGGTGGTGGTAGGGTGGGTAGCAGGGTAGTGGTTGTGGTGGTAGGGTGAATAGCAGGGTAGTAGTAGTGGTGGTAGGGTGAATAGCAGGGTAGTAGTAGTGGTGGTAGGGTGAATAGCAGGGTAATAGTAGTGGTGGTAGGGTGGGTAGCATGATACTGGTGGTGATGGGGGTAGGGTGGGTAGCAGGGTACTGATGGGGGTAGGGTGGGTAGCACGGTACTGGTGGTGGTAGGGTGGGTAGCAGGATAGTGGTTGTGGTGGTAGGGTGAATGGCAGGGTAGTAGTGGTGGTGTAGAGAGTAGCAGGGTAGTGGCAGTGGTGGTAGGGAGGGTTGCAGGGTAATGGTGATGGTAGGGTGAGTAGAAGGGTGGTGGTGGCAGGATGAATAGTAAGGAATTGGTGGTGATGGTAGGGTGGATACAGGTTAGTGGTTGTGATGGTAGGGAGGGTGGCAGGGTAGTGGTGATGTGGTGGTAGAATGGATACAGGGTAGTGGTTATAATGGCAGGGAGGGTAGCAGGATAGTAGTGGTGGTGATCGTAGGGTGGATACAGGATAGTGGTTGGGATGACAAGGAGGGTAGCAGGGTAGTGGTGGTGGTGGTGGTAGGGTGGATACAGGATAGTGGTTGAGATGACAAGGAGGGTTGCAGGGTGGTGATGGTGATGGTAGGGTGGATACAAGGTAGTGGTTGGGACGGCAGGGAGGGTAGCAGGGTAGTGGTGGTGGTTGGATGGATACAGGGTAGTGTTGTTGTTGTTTTTTTTTTTGTTTTTTTTTTTTATGCGAGGAAGAAGGAACCAAAGGCCATGGCCCGCAGTAACAGTTCCCTCCAAGAGAAAAACAAAATACAATAGAGAGCCAAATTCAAGATCCGATCATTTTGAGATGCCTGGACACACTGCGTTTGAAAGACTGGAGATCATAGGCAGCAGGAAATACAGATAGAGGGAGACAGTTCCAGAGCTGACCTGTTGCATAAATGAAAGACTGGGAGTAACGGTTAACTCTTGCATTAGAGAGTTGGACAGAAAAGGGATGAGAGTTTGCTGCCAGACGGGTGCTACGCGCCCATCGTAGAGGTGGAGGAATGCAAGCAGACAGTTCAGAGGAGCAGTGACCATTTAAGTAGCGATAGAAAAGAGATAAAGATGCAACAGTGCGGCGAGGAGACAGAGGTTGAAGGGAGTCAGTAAGAGGAGGAGAGTTAATGAGACGAAAAGCCTTTGACTCCACCCTATTGAGAAGAGCTGTATGTGGGGAGCCTCCCCACACATGAGAGTTGTACTCCACACAGGGGCGGATAAAACCTCTGTATAGAGTCAACAATTGTGCAGGGGTAAAGAAAGAACGGAGTCGGCTTAGCACACCCAATCTCTTGGAAGCAGATTTTACAAGAGATGTAATATGATCTTTCCAAGATAAGTCCCGAGTAAATGAAACCCCAAGCATGTTCAAGGATGATGCAGGATTAAGCTGAATATTATTAAACATTAATGGGTATACCTGTGGAAGATTTTGTCGGGTTGATAGGTGTAAGAACTGAGTCTTAGATGCATTAAAGACAACCATATTATTTTTACCCCAGTCAGAGATACGAGCCAAGTCAGACATTAGGTGTGCCATAGCCTCATCCCTTGTTTGTTGAAGTAACTGTTGAGATGGGCGTTGCGGGAACCGAATGGAAAGGTGAAGGGTGGAGTCACCAGCGTATGAGTGGATAGGGTTAGATGTACAGCTTAGATCATTGATGAATAAAAGGAAGAGAGTTGGTGATAGGACAGAGCCCTGAGGAACACCACTGTTGATAGATCTAGGAGAAGAACGATGGCCGTCTACAACAGCAGCTATAGAACGACCAGAAAGGAAGCTAGCGATGAAGGCACAGATAGAAGGATAGAAACCGTAGGAGGGCAGTTTGGAAATTAAAGATTTATGCCAGACTCGATCGAAAGCCTTTGAGATGTCAAGTGCAATGGCAAAGCTTTCGCCAAAGTCCCGAAAGGAGGATGACCAGGAGTCTGAAAGGTAGGTGAGAAGATCGCCAGTGGAGCGTCCCTGACGGAACCCATACTGACGATCGGAAAGAAGGTTGTGATAGGAAAGATGCCTTAAAATTTTTCTATTAAGAATTGACTCGAAAACTTTTGAAATACAGGACGTTAAAGCAATTGGGCGATAGTTGGAGGGTTGGGAGTGGTCACCCTTCTTTGGGACTGGCTGAATGAGAGCAAACTTCCAGCATGAAGGAAAGGTACAAGTTGACAGACAGAGGCGAAAGAGTTTGCCTAGGCAGGGTGTAAGCACAGAAGCACAGTTCTTGAGAACAACAGGAGGGACCCCATCAGGCCCATATGCCTTGTTAGTACTGAAGCCAGTGATGGCAGAAAATACATCAACTGAAGAAATTTTAATGTCAGCCATGAGGAAGTCAGAGGGGAGAAGTGATGGAGGAACAGCACCGGAATCGTCTAAGGTGGAATTGGAGGAGAAAGTCTGTGCGAAGAGATCTGCTTTATCAGTAGAAGAAATAGATACAGAACCATCAGAGTAGAAAAGAGGAGGGAAGGATGATGAGGTGAAGTTGTTAGAAAGATTTTTGGCAAGGTGCCAGAAGGAGCGGGAAGAATTCGAGTTGGAGAGTTGAGAGCATTTAGCATGGATGAAATTATTTTTAGTAGAGCGAAGAACAGACTTAGCACGATTCCGGGCAGAAACGTAAAGATGATGTGATTCAGGGGTGGGTAGGCTCCGGTACCTTTTGTAGACCTTCTCCTTGTTGCGGACAGCATTAGAACAAGCATGATTAAACCAAGGCTTTCTTGCGTTAGTCAAAGGATATGAGAAAGGAATGTATGCTTCCATGCCCGAGAGAATAACCTCCGTAATGCGCAAGGCACACTCAGATGGCTCACGGCCATGGAAGCAATAATCATTCCAGGGAAAATCAAAGAAGTACTGCCTGAGGGCCTCCCAGTTCGCGGCTCCAAAATGCCACAGACGACGTTTCCCTGGAGGGTCCACAGAAGGCTGCACCGGAGTGATAGGACAGGTTAAGGTAATAAGGTTGTGATCGGAGGAGCCCAATGGAGAGAAAAGATTAACAGAGTAAGCAGAAGGATTAGTTGTGAGGAAGAGGTCAAGTATGTTGGAGCTCTCTCCAAGGCGGTCAGGGATACGGGTAGGGTGCTGTACAAGCTGCTCTAGGTCATTAAGGATAGAAAAGATGTAGGCTTGTTCACCAGGTGGATCTGTGAAAGGAGAGGAGAGCCAAAGGTGGTGGTGAACATTGAAATCTCCAAGAATGGAGATTTCAGAGAAAGGAGAAATGGACAGAATGTGTTCCATCGTAGAAGTAAGATAGTCGAAGAATTTTTGATAGTCAGTAGAATTAGGGGATAAGTAAACAGCACAGATATATTTAGTCAGAGAATGACAGGAAAGCCGAAGCCAGAGTGTGGAGAATTCAGAAGAATCAAGTTCAGGAACACGAGAGCAAGTCGTTGCGTATGTATACACAACAGCCACCTTTGGCTTTGAAATGAGTATAGAGAAAGTAGGAGGATACAGAAAAGGGTTTGCTGTTGGTTGCCTCAGACAGCTGAGTCTCCGTCAGAAAAAGAAGGTGAGGTTTAGAGGAGGAGAGGTGGTGCTCAACAGAGCGAAAGTTAGATGAAAGGCCGCGAATGTTGCAGAAATGAAGAAGAAGAGAGTCAGACAGTGGTTCCAGGCACCTCGAGTCGTCACCGGGAGAGGGGCAGATGGCGGGGGCATTTATGGTCCCCCCCCCTGGGGACTCCGAGGCTTGATTAGTAGACGCCATTTTTGTTGATTTTTGAATAGGAAGTGTAGTGTGTACTGTGCATGTAGTTTGGTGAAGATAGTTAGAGAAATTTGTACTGGAGAGCATGCTGGCCTACTCTCTGTGTAACTGAGACACTGAAAAAGTTCAGCAAAGGGGGATGGTCAGGAACTAGTCCTGAGGGCTGATGAAACGGGAGCTCCAGCACTCCCTGTCATCAGCTTTCCATCCACCTCGGGAGTACTGCCCTGCTCGACTGGGATGGGATGATAAGGAGGGTAGCAGGGTTGTGGTGGTGGTGGTGGTGGTAGGATGGATACAGGGTAGTGGTTGTGATGGCAGGAAGGGTAGCAGGGTAGTGGTGGTGGTGGTAGGGTGGGTAGTAAGGACAGTGGTGGTAGGGAGGGTAGCAGGGTGGTTGTGGTATGGAGGGTAGCAGGGTGGTGGTGGCAGGGAGGGTAGCAGGGTGGTGGTGGCAGGGAGGGTAGCAGAGTGGTGGCAGGGAGGGTAGTAGTGGTGGTGGCAGGGAGGGTAGTAGTGGTGGTGATAGGGAGGGTAGCAGTGGTGGTGGTGGCAGAGAGGGTAGCAGGGTGGTGGTGGCAGAGAGGGTAGCAGGGTGGTGGTGGCAGGGAGGGTAGCAGGGTGGTGGTGGCAGGGAGGGTAGCAGTGGTGGTGGTGGTGGTGGTGGTAGAGAGGGTAGCAATGGTTGTGGTGGTAGGGAGGGTAGCAGGGTGGTGGTGGCAGGGAGGGAAGCAGGGTGGTGGTGGCAGGGAGGGAAGCAGGGTGGTGGTGGCAGGGAGGGTAGCAGGGTGGTGGTGGCGGGGAGGGTAGCAGGGTGGTGGTGGCAGGGAGGGTAGCATAGGTGGTGGTAGGGAGGGTAGCAGTGGTGGTGGTGGTAGGGAGGGTAGCAGTGGTGGTGGTGGTAGGGAGGGTAGCAGTGGTGGTGGTGGCAGGAAGAATAGCAGTGGTGGTGGTGGCAGGGAGGGTAGCAGTGGTGGTGGTGGCAGGGAGGGTAGCAGTGGTGGTGGTGGTAGGGAGGGTAGTAGTGGTGGTGGTGGTGGCAGGAAGGATAGCAGTGGTGGTGGTGGCAGGGAGGGTAGCAGTGGTGGTGGTGGTAGGGAGGGTAGCAGTGGTGGTGGTGGTAGGGAGGGTAGCAGTGGTGGTGGTGGAAGGGAGGGTAGCAGTGGTGGTGGTGGCAGGGAGGGTAGCAGTGGTGGTGGTGGAAGGGAGGGTAGCAGTGGTGGTGGTGGTGGTAGGGAAGGTAGCAGAGTGGTTGTAGTAGGAAGGGTAGCAGTGGTGATGGTAGCAGGGAGGGTAGCAGGGTGGTGGTAGTAGGGAGGGTAGCAGGGTGGTGGTGGTAAAGAGGGTAGCAGGGTAATGGTGGTGGTAGGATAGATAACAGGGTAGGGGTGGTAGAGTGGATAGGAAGGTAATGGTGGTGGTGGTAGAGTGGACAGCAGGGTAGTGGTGGTGGTGGTGGAGTGGACAGCAGGGTAGTGTTGGTGATGGTGGAGTGGATAGCAGGGTAGTGGTGGTGGGGTGGACAGTAGGGTAGTTGGTGGTGGTGGAGTGGATAGCAGGGTAGTGTTGGTGGTGGTGGAGTGGACAGCAGGGTAGTGTTGGTGGTGGTGGGGTGGACAGCAGGGTAGTGTTGGTGGTGGTGGAGTGGACAGCAGGGTAGTGTTGGTGATGGTGGGGTGGACAGCAGGGTAGTGGTGGTGGTGGTGGTAAGGTGGATGGCAGGGTAGCGGTGAGGGTGGTGGTAAGGTGGATGGCAGGGTAGTGATGGTGGTGGTAGGGTGGATAGCAGTTGTGGCGGTGGTAGGGTGGGTAGCAGGGTAGTAGTGGTATGGTGGACGGCACATTAGTGGTGATGGTTGTAGGGTGGGTACTGGGGTAGTGGTAGTGATGGTGGTAGAGTGGATAGCACAGTGGTGGTGGTAAAGTGGATAGCACAGTGGTGGTGGTAGAGTGGATAGCACAGTGGTGGTGGTAGAGTGGATAGCACAGTGGTGGTGGTAGGGTGGATAGCACAGTGGTGGTGGTAGGGTGGATAGCACAGTGGTGGTGGTAGAGTGGATAGCACAATGCTGGTGGTAGAGTGGATAGCACAGTGCTGGTGGTAGGGTGGATAGCAGGGTAGTGGTGGTGGTAGAGTGGATAGCACAGTGGTGGTGGTAGGGTGGATAGCAGGGTAGTGGTGGTGGTAGAGTGGATAGCACAGTGATGGTGGTAGAGTGGATAGCACAGTGGTGGTGGTAGAGTGGATAGCACAGTGGTGGTGGTAGAGTGGATAGCACAGTGGTGGTGGTAGGGTGGATAGCAGGGTAGTGGTGGTGGCAGTGTGGGTTGCAGGACAGTGGTGGTGGTGGTGGTGGCGGCACTGTGGGTAAAAGAGTAGTGTTGGTGGTAGGGAGGTTGGAAGGGTGGTATGTGAGGGGGAAGGAAGAGGGGAGGAGGAGGGGAAGGAAAAAAAGGGAAGAACAAGGAAAAGAAGAAGAGGGGGTGGATGGATGGAGGGTGCCTAATACAATGCATTAGCATACAGTGATATCAAATACACAAACACATACAGAATCACAGAAAACAACACATACAGATTTGTGGTACAATGCCTACAAGAGAATTCATTAGTTTGTTTCATCTTCAAAGTATGAGTGATGCAGTTTTCAAAATATTCTCCGGAAACTGTTCATTACATTATTTCAACAAAAAAATAAATAAATAAAATGAATGCTCACTGTGAAACCCCTATCAGTAATTCCTCAGTTAAGATACTTTCACTAGGCACATTTTCACCATTAATCTCAAAACAGGAATACTTCACAAAATGAACTTATCAATCACAGACATGAAGTGAAAGACCAAATAACTAATTTGTAATATGTGTGGAAAAAGTGCCATTAGATTCCAAATGAATGTGCATATATTTGAATCCTATGCATATATACTGAGGTGCACCACTAAGCTTCAAATTCTGAGTTGACCATGAACCTATAGAAGTAGTCTTAAATTTTAATCATACATGGGCTGTGTACATGCATACGTGATGCTGGAGACACACTCATGTGTTGGCACTGATATAACCAGGCCATAGCAGACATACATTCACTGAACTTTGCCCCTGGAATCCTGATGCCATCTTACAGGTCTAACTATCTGCATGTACTTTTCTTTACACAAGCATTTCGCATCATCTACTCCATGATTTTCCTCATTCCAGACCATCCCCAATGCAAGGCATCCCTCGTGGCTAAACACATATACACAGGACAGCCAAGGGACCCTCAGTCAAGAATAACAAGAACATGTTTAACATCCTAAAAAAAAACACCATACCAAAACAAGACCTCCATACACTCTTATGAGAATGCCTCCTCCCCCCAGCTTCAATATGTACACCTCTTCAAAATAAGTTAGTTAATTTTTATCTAACTGAACTGGACCAATCTCACTACTTGAATGTTGACATGGTTGAATGAAAGTTATGAGACAGGAATGAGTCTTCTTGGTTATGATTAAACTGAATCTCCAGTCAGACTACACTTGCCCATTAATGTTGCTGAAAAGAGATTAGGGATCTTTGTTGGAGGAAAATAAATGAACTAAAATCATTCAAACCAGTATGGAAGTGGTAAGATGAGTACTAGACCTCTCACCTGACCACTGGAGGAAAGGGGGGGGGGCACCTCCATCCAAATGAAATGTGAATGGAACTGCATTACGAAACGCATATATGATCATTTCATGATGCTATTCACCTACCCCGTCAGTGGCTGTGGTTGTCAACCATTTTTTACTTTTTTATTAAGTATTATTTTGCCTTTTTTTTTATTTTTCAATAAACATTCCATCTTGTATATACGTCATACTAGCCACTACAGCCATTCAAATCTACAACACTACATGAAGTGCCGCAACAACACCCCTCTTCCTGCTCTACCTGAACACTACACTTCACAATCATTGCCCCCCCCCCCACCTATATCATACTAGCCACTACAGCCATTCAAATCTACAACACTACATGAAGTGCCGCAACAACACCCCTCTTCCTGCTCTACCTGAACACTACACTTCACAGTCATTGCCCCCCCCCCCCACCTAAACGACCTCCATCCTAAGGGGACTGTGTTGTGAGAAGCGACCAACTGCCAATGGCTGTGGTCGTCATTCATTTAATTGTAGACAGCCACAACCTAGCAACACCACACTGAGTACATACACATCCTCCTCCTCCTCCTCCAACCAACGCAACACCTTACACAATTTTCCCCCCCTACATAATTGACCTCCATTCAAAAAGAACTGTGCTGTGAAAAACATATGATTATATTTCACAGCACAGGTCATGGGCCCCAGCAATCTGCCAGTGACTGTGGTGGCCAACCATCCTTATATATTTATATTTTATTTTAATTATATTTATAATTCACACTGCGGAGCAGCTAAAACAATTATCTGTGTATACAAGAAGGAATATGAAACCATGGAAGATACACAAATGAATACAATAATAGCTGGATTCCATTTGTTAATTTATGGTGATAATTTCTGGGGCATCAAGTTTCTAAGTGTGTAAACAGTTTTATGGTATTACTCACACTAACATATTTCAAGATGACAATCCACAACATAAATATATACAGAACTATAAGTTCATTGATTTACAGGATGTGTGATGACCTGGTCTTCTATTGCAGTAGTGACCTGTATCTTCCAATAAAAGGTTGTTACTCTCTAAACAGTATATGTATATAATGTAATAATATATCGCTCCTCGTACAGATATGTATCAGCATTAAAAAGGCCTATCATAAATGATTTATCACAAGACAGTGATATAAATCATGTCATAAATGTCACAAATTTATAAAGCCACAAATTTACAAAAATAAAAATCAAATGCTGTAAATTTGAAAAACCATGAAAATTTACTAGTACATGAAGCTCTATTTCAAGCTGTCCCACAATACTGTAGCTACAGTATAAATGTCAGATGAGGGCAAATAAAAGTACAGTGTACTGATTTTCTAAGATCAAGAATTCACTACAATCTGACAGGAGGAAATGAAAGAATTACTACTGTACACTCATTAGTTCTAGCAGTTCCTCCTTAGAAGATAAAACGAAAGAAATTATAATTCCTGATTTGATGCAGCAATAATCAAGTAAATTACTATAATGCAACTATATGCTGATATTCCTAAAGATTTTAAAAAGAAGGAAATAAACATTAAATCTGCAGTACTGAAATTTTTGTTTGCCAAATAAATGAGTAAATAAATAAGAAAGTAGGGTAAATAAGAAATAAAACTATTTGCTGATATTCCTACAGATTTTAAAAAGAAGGAAATAACCATTAAATCTGCAGTATCGTAATTTTTGTTTGGCAAATAAATGAGTAAATAAATAAAGCTGTTTTTGAAATTATACATTTCTGACACTTATGACAAGTTTAATGTTTCAAAAAATTGCTGATTTAACCCTTTAACCGCAGGTGTCATCCCAGAATGACATTGCAAAAACTGGACCAAACCGCGGGTGTCATTCTCGAATGTTTGTGAATATTTTGAATACTGCGCGTTTTTTCCGTCCGCCAATTGTTTCAAGGGAGAGTAGCTATTAAGTTCTTTCACTCCAGCCGACCCCCACCTCCCTCCCCCCCCCCGGGCCCCCACCTCCCACCCCCTGAGCCCCCCACCCCACCCCAGACCAAACACGCATCAGTATCTGTCCAGCTGTGTGAGTGACAACACTGCTGATGTGGCAGTGAAGTGCAGGCAATTACAGTGCCTTTTACCTGCCTCAGTGAACACAGAGTGGGTGTTTATCGTATGTGCAGTGTTCATATATGTTTATAGTATAATTATCAGAATGAGGTTGGCAATTGGTAATGGTGTGTGAGCGAAAAGTAGTGATTACAACACCGCTGATGTGGCAGTGAAGTGTGGGCCATTACAGTGCCTTTTACCTGCCTCAGTGAACACAGAGTGGGTGTTTATCGTATGTGCAGTGTTCATATATGTTTACAGTATTATTATCAGAATGAGGTTGGCATTTGGTAATGGTGTGTGAGCGAAAAATAGTGATTTTAGATCGCTCACTTCTAATGGCACTGCCCATCCAGTGATAGTCAACGAAATCATGAAACCTACATCATTGCAAAGCCAAAGGTTAGTACTTTCTAATGGTACCTTATTTTTTGCTCTAGATTTATTCTGTGCAGAGTTATAAAGGTTTAAAGTTTGTTTACATTTTGGCTGGAACCCCCGCGGGAGAGGCCAGTCGGGGCAAAACAATGCCCGCGGTTAAAGGGTTAAAGTATATTCAACCCTGAGCGTAAGTATTAATTCTGTGAAATGTGATAGTGCCACAAGCTGGCCCTGACAGAGCTCATAACCTTGCTGTAGGATGTTTTGAGAATCAGGTTCCTAAATAATGAACTTGGTCTTATGATTCAATTATCACATGTTATTCAGTGTTGGACTATAAATGTAAATAACAAACTTGGTCTTATGATTCAATTATTACATGTTATTCAGTGTTGGACTACAAACGTGGGCAATTGTGTGCGTGTATGCGCCAACGTAAGATCGTGCAAGCAGAATGAGAGAAGAGTTCTGGACAAATGTGGACGCATGCATGGAAAAGTTTGAAAGGAATGAGAGAGTGTTTTTGATTGAAGATATGAATGGAAAAGTAGGGAATGTGAAGGTGGATGGAGTAGTTGGTGAGTGGGGTGTGCCTGCAGAGATGGATGAGAATGGCAGTGCTTTAGTGGACATTTGTGCCGGGAGGGGATTGGTGATAGCCAATACCCTCTTCAGGCACAAAATGATCCATAGGTATATGTGGCATGTGATGAAAAGGGTGGGTGGTTAACTGAATGAACGGAAGGCAATGATTATTATGTGTGTGTGGATGAAAAGATAAGAACGTGTGTATAATGGATGCAAGAGCATATAGAGGTTGGGGGAATGGACTTTCTGACAACCACTTGTTGGTGGTCAGAATCAAGGTCCAAAGGAAATGGGGAAATTGAAGAAGGGAAGGACAGGAGGAAGCAGTTCATGCAAGGAGAGTGGAATGGTTGCAAGAGGATGGAAAAAAGGCAGAATATAAGAGAGATGTGGAGGAGCCTTTGCACAAATATGGATTGGAGCAGATGGGGGACAAGGAAGGTGTGTGCAAGATATTCACAAAAGAAATCTGTGCAGCATGTAAGGTGGTGTGTGGGGTGAAGAGAAGACGAAAGGGGATGCAGGGAATGGCATGATGGAAAGAAGAGGTGAGAGAGGCTGTGGCACAAAAGAGGAAAGCATGTAGTGAGTGGATGAGAAACAGCAGCGTGGAAGAAGCTGAGAGTAGGAAGGAAGAGTTATATGTAAAGAGGAAGTATGAGGTGAAAAGATTAGTAAGAGAGAGTAAGAAGAGAGTGGATGAGGAATTTGGAAGAAATTTGAGTGTAAAGTGAAGAGAATGTAAGAAAATGTTCTGGAAAGAGGCAGAGAGAGTTAGACAAGGTGCCAAAGAAGTTAGTTGGGGATTTAAAGATAAAGACCTAACCCATGGGCTGTGACGTTCGTAACATAAGTACCATACCGCGGGGCGTCACTTTTGTGATTCAGGGATTTTTAAAATTGCCCAGGCTTTCAAGTGCAGTCTTGTATTATCTATTAGTACTTCCAGTGTGTAGCTGTAGGCAGCACTGCTAATACCGCTAGTACTCGCATCCAGTGTTACCAGTTTAGCCATTTTTCTGTGTTTGCCTCGCCTCCCCACCTCCCTTCCCTTACCCCCTCCCCCTCATAGCTACAGCCAGGCCGCACAACGCAACTCCCGGCCAGTTTTTTCCATTGAAATGCACCTTATGCCCTATTCTCATACTAAAAAATATATATAGAAAAGGACTAATTGATACTGCCATTGGCCATGAAGTAGCTAATTTATCACCTGGCAACACCCCACGTGCACTTGGTTGCTAATTTTCCTTGTTCATTACCCATTGAAATATCCCTTATGACCTATTCCCATACTAAAAAATATATATATGAAAAGGGAAAAGGATGAGTGATACCTCCATCGACCTGGAAGTAGCTAATTTATCACGTATTCAGAGCGCTGCTATCCCCGCGGGAGGAGCACAGCACAGTCCAGCCTTCACCGCAGGTAAGGGGTTAAAGAAATGTTGAACACAGAGAATGAAAGTAATGCGTGTGTAAGTGGCTGGGGAATGGCTGGGAGATGGAGGGATGTGCGAATTGAGGAAGAAATCAGTAAGATGGAAGTTGTGGAAGCAATGAAGAAAGTTAAAATGGGGAAAGCCCCAGGAATTGATGGAGTGTGTGGTGAAATGCTGAAGTATGGGGAAGAGATAGTAGCAGGATGGATCTGGAAGATGTGCAGATTGGCCTGGGAGGAAGGTTGAGTCCCAGAGGATTGAAGTCAGATATAATTATTCCCCAGTACAAAGGAAAAGGGGAAAAAGAAGTACTGTATGTGGTAATCATAGGGGCATTTGTCTTCTTAGTGTAACAGGAAAAGTGTATGGCAGGATACTTATTGACAGAGTTAGGGAAATAACAGAGGAATTAGTTGGAGAAGAACTGGGAGGTTTTAGGAAGGCAAGAGGTTGTGTAGATCAGATATTCATTATTAGATCTTCAGTGGAAAAGTTTCTCGAGAAGGGAAATTTGTTGTATGCGGCCTTCATGGATTTGGAGAAAGCATATGACAGGGTGGATAGACAAGGACTGTGGAAAGTATTAAGAATGTATGGACTAGATGTGAAGTTGTTGCATGCCGTGAAGAGTATGTATGAGGGTGCTAAGGCTGCAGTATGTGTGGATAGTGAACTCACATCTGTCTGAAGGTTGGATTGAAGCAAGGATGTGTCCTGTCTCCTTGGCTGTTCAATTTGTATATGGATGGGGTTATAAGAGAGATACAAGGTAGGGCAGTGGATGCTGGAGTGGCCCTAGTGAGAGAGGGCAGTGTTTGGAAACTCCCTGTACTGTTGTTTGCAGATGATACTGTGTTGTTAAGTGAAGATGAAGGGGAGCTGCATGGCTTGGTGGATGACTTTGGGAAAGTGTGTAAGAAACGGAATCTACAGGTGAATGTCAGGAAGAGTAAAGTTATGGTCTTCGAGATAAGTGAAGTCAGTGAATGTACAGTGAGGTTGGATGAGGAGGAAATGGAAAATGTGAGTAATATTAGGTACTTGGGTAATGTGATGAGTAAGGATGGAAGTTTAGAGGGTGAATTGCTTGAAAGGGTGTAACATGGAAGAAAGGTTGCTGGTTCCCTGAAAGCAGTGATAAGAAACAGGGAAGTGAGCATGGAAGTAAAAAAGTCGCTGCATGACAGTATTGTGATACCAACGCTAGTATTGTGATACCAACGCTAACGTATGGAAGTGAAGCTTGGACCTTGTTGGAGGGACACAAGTCAAGAGTGAGAGCAGTGGAAACGAGTTACTGTATTTGAAAGGAGCATGTGGAGTCACATGGAGAGACAGACTGACAAATAAGGAGGTAAAGGAGCATTGCAGTGTTGATGTGATAGGAAATGTTAGGAGAAACACAGTGAGGTAGTTTGGCCATACAGAGAGGATGGAGAGCGAGGGACTGATGAGGAGAATGTATGTGAGTGAGGTGGAGGGGGGGAGAGGGAGGGGGAAGCCAAGGATGAGATCGAGGGATGGAATGGAGAGGTATATGAGAGATGAGGGTGTGAGCTGGGAGCAGGACAGTCATATAAACACTCGACGGGGCGACATGGAGGCGAGTTGTTTGTGGCCACCCTTTACGGGATTAAGGCGTCTGGCAATAGATAGAGATAGACAGTGTCAGGGCAATTTGTATGCAACAAATCCAAGGCCCACATGTGCTACGTAACTACATAAGCCATATATTAGCTGTGGTAACAACCGTCTCCCTATACTGAGAGACAGTAATCACATATAGCATTATGAATAACTTATTCTTATATGGACACACACAGTGTTGGGGACTAAACAGAAGTGGGTGAGATCATGTATACCAACCCTTCTGAGATATAACTTGTTACACTTAATATTATGGAAACACCGACCCTCTCCTGCACATATACTTTTAGCTACTGTGCATAGTTACTACCCAGCAACTTCTGCCATGCAAAACCTACACAACACAGAGTGCTTTAAAAAACATCTGTTCTCATCCTTCACCCAACACTACATTTCACAAAGATTTTTTTTTCCTCCTCCCCACCCCCCAGATGACCTCCATTCATAAGGAACTGTCATGAGAAAAGCATATGGTATTTCACAGCCCAGGTCACTGGTCCTGACCATCTGCCAGTGACTGTGTTCATCAACCATCTTCTTCTTCCCCCTCCCCCCTCCCCTTTCTTTTTGTTGTACTTATTCTTACTATTTCAGACTGCCCACAGCTATTACAACCATCCAAAATTTCCAGCCAAATAATATCCATCAAAATTCATCATCAGACATCCACTCCTCAGAAGCTACACTAGCTACATGATCCCCTTTCAAAAGGAACTGTGCTGTGAATGCACATGGTATTTCACAGTACAGGTCATCGGCTCCAACCATCTGCCAATGAATGGTCACCAACCATTCTTCTCCCCCCCCCCACCCCAGACTGTACATGACCACACATGGCCAATTAAGCCATCCAAAAATCGCAAGTTAAACAGAAGCCTTCACAAACCATCAACAGACATCCAATCTTAAGAAAGAGCCCTACCCAGAGCAACAAGTACACCTAGCCAGACTGCAATGTGGTCACCGTCCTTTCCTGCTTCACCACCAGACAACCACCCCTTTAAGACTACCCTACCAAGAGGATACAAACACACTTTTTTTTGTTTTTTGTAACTCTAATTTGGTCTAAAAATGCCTTTTGTTTTCTCATGAATGCTGAGTTGTAAGAATACACAGTCCTAAAATAAGATACTTGTCATGAAGAAATGCAATGGAATGAATGTAGGTCTATTTTCTTCTGTCATTGAGCAACGTGAATATCAGCTACAAACACATGAAAATCTAGGCAAGTTAGTTAAATGAGTAATACCAGACTCCAACAGCCATCACCTTTCTCTGCTTGGTGCTAAAATACAACTCACAAACAATCCACTATGTCCACACTGTAATGCATTCTACCACAACATCCTCACCATCAACCAGATCCAATTTACATCTATTTTATCCAGAGCTCAGGAGGGGAGAGGGGGGCCTGCAAACTAAGCCAAGATTTACTAATTTGCGGTAAATATCCTTCAAAACTAAACACTCTTGTTTTAATATGTTTATCATCTATTCATGCACAAGGATTAAAATATATCGTAAAATTAGCATTTCTGCTTGAAGGGGGGGGGAGGACTGCAGTACTGGCAATGGAAGCATCAAAGGCGTGTAATGATTTTCTAACACGGCATCAGGGTCTCTCTGTCAGGCCCTCATTCTATCCATATGACCATACCATCAACCTTACTTTTATTTCCCTACTTTTAGCATAAAGAAAACTTTGGCCCATATTATTTGAGGGCTTATGAGGCCTTCTAGCACCTCCAACAAGGCAACTTATTTTGTTTTACACTTAAGTGTCAGTACACATATTATCTGCACTTTTAAAGGTGCACCTTTTTTAAAGGTGTAGGAGAGGATGTCTTCACATGGTATGATATACCCATGTGGGTATTGTTCAGTTACAGAAACATTCTTCAACTATCTCCCTATCCCCCCAAAAGGAGAAATGTGAATGACACAAAGAAGGCACATTCGACAATGCTATGATTGCATCAGCCCGTCTGACAGCAAACTCCCATCCTTTTCTGTCCAACTCTCTAATGCAGGTGTTAACAAATGATGCCAGTTCTTCATGTATCCTTCCCATTTACAGCAGGCATGCGGCACCCATGTGGATGCAAACTCTCACCCCTTTTTTGTCCTTTTTCTAATGCAAGAGTCAACAGAAACTCCCAGTCTTCATGGACTGGACGAGTCATGAGATTGAGTATGTCAACAGTAGATCTTTTGTGGCAAAAACCAAAGTGTCAGTCACTAATTATTAAGTATTATCCACTCATTTGATGTAATGCTGCCTACTGCTTCCTTCCCCTTTCTCATTCGATCTCTGTGTCTGCCCTATTCTCTTCGTACTTCTCTCTCTCCTTTCAGTCACTTTTTATTACTCTTCTTTCCACTTCAGGTGGCTCTACAGTGAGTGACAAGCCAAATGGTTTCCTGTAACCCAGGAAACCACTTACAACAATGGGTGGTAACCATATAAACAAGTTACAGGGTGATGCGGAGCCTGGTATAGTGCCCCTGTTAACTGGGTGGAGAGACAAGTGTGGCGTCCATCCAGGAACCAAACTTTCACACGATTCCCCATGCCTTGCTGTTGTGGGGCACTGTCAGCCACATGGGAACATCAGTCCACTGCACAGGATATCCCTGCAGGAGAGGTTGCTTCCCTACAACTGATGGGTTTGCTTTGCCAGAAAGAATGGGGATCATCAACAACAATGGATTCAAGGTATTTAAGAATGTGGTTATTCATGACAATCTCAAATACTTTACCATGAGAGGATGTGATGGCTATGGGTCTGTAATCAGAGGGATCAGAAGAATTTCATTTCTTTGGAAATGGGTGGATGTTGGGTTCTTTCCAAGAATTAGGGTATGAAAAAGTACGTATGCATGGTCATTTCAGGAATCATGTTCAAGTATGGAAATGTTCCAACTGATTTCCTTTCTAGTACAGATGTGCTTTGACTGATTTCTTCAAAGGCAGAATTTCTGGCAACTGTATTGGTATTAGCTTTTGCACAAGGCTCATTTACAGTGTTTCAACTTTCCACCTGAAGATTTTAGTGGGGCAGTGGGTTCAAGATACTACCAAAAGATTTACCCATAAGAATTGACCAAAATATTCTACTGTCATTATGATTATTTAACAGTTTGGATACTTGATTGTTAAGAAAGTTTGATTTAGTGGGATCTGTTACTGTTTTTGCATGGTTCCTAGCAATTTAGGGGACTGAGGAATTCATTAGTCTTATATCTATATTATGAGTTATATGCTAAAGACTTCTGGGTGGTTGGTCTGGTACAACTGCAGTCAATCCATCCGATTTCTTAATAAATTGTTAACAGTATGATCAACTTCATATCAACCTGTATTAAGTCATTATGTGATGCCTTCCATTGCCACAGCTGACAGACAGGTGTTGGCAAACTTCTGCCCATGGCTGTGCTTTTACACTGAAGTACTCATATTATGGCATACCTACCTACTGAAGGGCCCAGGAAAATTAGGACCTGGCATTTTTGTGAGTACCTCAGGTATTTTCTGGCTTATACCGGGTACGCCACATGGCAAGTTGCCCTGCAATGCAGGCACTTAACCATAAATCTGTTGTCTAGGTTCCCATGCTACACAAGGCTATGAGCTACAAGTACACTAGAATGGTAGGGATACCTGTGAATTTCATTCCTCAGCTTTACCAGACAATCCAAGGTTGCACAATACCAACTGATGAATAACCTCAGAGCACGAATATTTTGTCATGCTGTCATGATTCAGCAGCAGTGGGCCTCCCCTGCACTGTATCATTTACACCTGATGCCAGGGGTTGAGCTAGAGCCTGGACAGTGGCAACCTCTCACCTGCCTCACTGCACCGCCTTGACATTCCTGTAACGAGGCACTGTCTACCTTAAGGAAACATTGGTTCACTCCATGGCATGGACCTGCAGGGATGGTTGCTTGGTTGCAGTTGATAGGTCTGCTCACTCAAACAGACCAGGTTTACTCAACACCTGGTGCCATCTCCAGTCATTCTGGCTGTATGAGGAGATACATGTATTAGTGTAAGATCTACAAAACAGACAGAAATGAAATTAACTGTACACAGAGCATAAAGTAGCAGCCGTGGCTCAGTGGGAAAGAATGCTCTGCTCTGACCAAAGGGTCGGAGGATTGAATCCACCCAAGGGTCATTGGTAGACATCAGGAAGGGCATCCGGTCATAAAATGCTACACACTCCAGTCCAAAGTCTTCTACCCAGGGGCAACGCCTCAGCCCTACGGGGATACCTGGCATAAAACCAAATTATTATTATTATTATAGGGCATAAAGTACTGGTACTGTGTTTAACAAAATATTTATCAAGTTGCAAGTTCTCTTAACTCTAATAGACTCTTCAGTTCAATGACACTTTTTCAATTATTACTTGCAACTTCCAAATGAATTTATTCAGCTCAGGAGACTTACTGAACTGGACAGGTTAGATATTGCCTTCATCATCACCTTCATTAATTGAGTTCCTCTAAGGCTGAATAAACATCTCATGGTACCAAGAATAAAATTCAAAAATATATATCAGAACAGAAAGTGAAAATGTCTTGATCTGAAATATACCAATACGTTTATTATTTGATACAAACACTTTCAAATGCCAGAGCTACTGTATATACATTTAGGGCAAAGTATTATTGAAAACACCTTTAAATACCAGGCAAAGTATCATGAACTTACTTCTATAGCAAGCCAAGGGCACACATAACACTCAAATACGCAGTAATCCCTCATTTATCTGGACATTATGAAGCCAAAGGCATGTCCTCATAGTGGTAACATCTGGATAACGAACACTATTCCCCTATCATACCCAGACCCTACCTATACCTACCTCCAACCTATACCTAACTTATTTGTACAGTACCTATGCTTAATTTGGTAGTGTTTTCCAGTCATTCAGGCATATTCAGAAATCAAAACTCGCACAGGAATATCCAAAGTAATGCTAAACACCAAGAAAACAATGAAAGAAAAAATCACTGAAAACCAAAAAACATCACTGTGTGTACATTACCCCTCCTAATTTTGGCACTGTTTTCAGGTCAATCTGCCATGTTTAGACATCAAAACACACATGATGAGCCATATTAATGCTAAACATCATGAAAACAATGCATAAACAACAAAAATCCACAAAAAAACTGACAACGGTTTGAAAATCTGGTGTCTGTGACGGGTGATCGCTCCCAGGGCTCAAAAATATTCCAAGGCCAAATATGCCACCATAAATTAGTTATATTGGTATCAATCATATACCATCATCTTCCCTGGTGTTTATACTATATGGTAAGCTAATAAAAACACATAAAACTGGCAAATAAGAGTATGAAATTCAAGCAGGAATAAAGTGTTCAAGAGTAAAACTTACCTTCATATAACTTCCCACCATCCTAATTCAAAATTTGACTGCATCTTCCAAGAGTTAAGCATACGTCTAGATGCAGCATATCATAAGCTTTCTCGTGGTCACCACGGAATTTCCATACGACCAATTGTAGTCAAGTAAATCGCAAAAACTTTGAAAACTCACGAGTCAATTCTGTCACCATGTAAGCGGGTACAGACTGAAGGAGTGAGAGGGGAGCCAGGAGGGTATGGAGGAGAGAAGGGAGGAGGGGGAGAGGTGAGGCTGTGGGCTGGATTCTCCCCCTTCTGTCAACAGGCGAACGGGTGCTTTTGCCATACATTTACTCATGGCTTGTGGTCTGTTTGACGCCGAGTGGCCATGTGGAAACACAATGCATCGTGATTGGGGGGCTTTTGACCTTCGATAGAGTGGCAGACGGCCGCTGTCGCCGAACACATACTCGTGGCTTGTGGTTTGTGTTCAATGGAGGTGGCGGTTGGGAAAGACTCAGTCCCCGTGGCCAGGCGACATTAGGCATTCGGTGAGGAATGCGCACAGACGTTTTGACACTGCTTGTGGGTTACGGTAATACTACTCGGATGCTGGACATTCATTGGGAGTGCAAGGATGAGCGCGTGATTTTGACCATTCATTACAGGGTCAGACAGACATTTTAGCTCTGGTTATGGGTTACAGACTACTTCCCACTCATGGGTCTAGCCCAGTGGCCACAATCCTGAATGTTTGGACATGTTGGCCGGCCAGCTGAAGTTCTCGGGCACTTTTACTTCCGGATCATAGAAAGTAAATTTGGATGATGGTTTAATAAAGCCAAGGCCCAGCATCCAGATAATGAACACTCGGATAATTGTGGGAACACTCGGATAATTGTGGGATCACTGTACTCAATTTTACATTCCCCTTTGGCTCATTTTCCTATGAATCATCCCTTAGTGGTGGCAAAGTTAGAGAGAGAATTGAAAGCATAATGACATTATCTGCATGTTTCAGTTTGCATGTATTATAGTACTTAATTAACCCCTTAAACCATCTCGTCCAGGTGACATGTTTCCGTGATGCCTCATGTAATGCCACACAGGGACGAGTGAGGCTGGTAACTCTCATCCTAAATGTCAGGACCAACTTGCCTAGCCCTGGGCTCATATGCTCCTCACAGGACAACATAGGATTGGATGATGAATGGATGGATGGATACAATATTTGAAATTCTCTTTAGGGTGAAGGCCATCAGTTGCAGTCACCTTTTTGTATTGGTGGATGGCATTTGGCCCATTTTCAGTACCAGGACGATCAACATTATTAGACCGGTCAGAAGATGTCTCCATGGATGTGGATCTGAAACAAAGGGTGTCAGAACTGGTGTGTCTGATGTCATCGAGGATCTCATTTTCATCTAGCATTGTCACACTTTCTGTTGCTGTGATGGGGAAAAAACAAAAAAACAGGAAGAGATACAATGTCTGTGCAAACTTAGTACCAAGTTAAAGAAAAAAAAAAAGTTTAGTTTTTCAAGCGTGAGTAGTAACTCATCTATTTCACTATGGTTAGTGAAAAATAATATTTTTCAGCATAACATACAGTAGGCCATGTGAAGAGGATGAAGAATGAGAGACCAACTAGAAAAGTGTATGTGAGTCAGATGGAGAAGGAGACCAAAGATGAGATGGAGGGATGGAGTACAGAGATATATGAGAGAAGGGTATATGAGTTTCAGGGGAAGGCAGCCAAATGGCAGATGACAGAACAACTTGGAAGTTATTTGCTTGTGGCCACCCCTTACTGGATTAAGGCATCTGACAATAGATATACAGTATGCACAGGTAACAGACAGATAGACAAATAGAATAGGACACAGAAACCCTCAGTTAACCCACTCAACCCATACTTATTTTACAACGACTGTACATCAACCTAAGGGAGAACTTTTACACTAAAAGCATTTACAAATTATGGTAATGATGAACATTAACCCTACTTGTGTCAATATTAGAAGATGTAAAAGTGAAACAGGAAACCCGTTTACCTTCACTGAGAGAGAGAGAGAGAGAGAGAGAGAGCGCTGCAGTACTACACTGATGATGGGCAACTACACCTACCACCACCAATAATAAATAAGAAGAGGAGGAGGAAGAAGAATCATTATAATAAACTACAAATGACAATAATAAATGATAATAAAATATAATACTAATACTGTACTAACAATAATAATAATAATCATCATTATCATCATCAGACTAACCAAACCTAAACTCATCACCATGTACTGTCAGAATTTTGATACTTATAACAGGAAATTCCAGTGCTGGATTTTTTACTTCAGATAAAATTAACACTCATCAAATTCCTAACCCAATTATTATAATGTAAGGGGTTATACACTCCATTCACCTTAACCTGACACAGGTGCTCGAGCCTTTGCAGAGTGACACTGATATAACTTGGCAGTGCGGTAGCCTGGTTATCCATTATCTCCCTCTCTACCTTCCCAAAAGATGGATGGTGGACTGGAGTGGAAGGGTAACTTCTGATTGCTGTCAAATGGGTTCACATTATTCAACTAACAAGGGGCTGCAAAAGTTACTTCAAATTTGGGCTAAATCTGCTATACTGCTAATCACAAAGAAGCACTACAGAAAGGATTGAGTCAATACTGTCTTTGCTACTCAGTCAAATGAAATAAAAGTACAACAGGTTGAAAAACTGGGCCAGTTTAAGGTGAAAGAGCTATCATAATACATACAAACAAAACTCATGTGTCCTTACTTAAAAGTCTGTGGCCCTGATTCATGGCTTGTGTCTGTTAAATACACCTGGGGACTAGAGACTGATGCCTGTACTTGGTGGCACTCATACAATCACATGGTTCCGCTCCATGTTTGTACAAACATCCCTCAGCTCCCTCCTGTCCCCTGACACGAGGATGAGGCGGCTCCACTCCTGCATAAACATCCCTCAGTTCCTTATGCCTTGAAAGAAGGATGGTGGACTGTAAGAACAGAGCTACTTCAGCCTGCAGTCCAATGCATTAATGCCTGCTGAAGTAAAATAATCACACATCAGCACTTACTTGAAGGGTGGAGACAGCTGTCAAAGTTGAGTTAGTTTATCACTGTAACACAGTCTCTCACATTAAGGCACATTAAGTAGGCTCTGCTGCTGACAGGTTGGTGCACCTGAAAAATAATTAACACTTTCAGTCTATGACCATTTCTGAAGCTGAAAAGACTTGTGGTGTAAGAATAAAATCATACGGTGGTAACAAGAGTAAAATAGTGTGATGGCAGCAAGCACATTATTAGGCTTCCTGATGGTGAGTGATAGAATGGAATAACTTTATGGGGTGGCAGTGATACAGCCAGACAGTGGAGCTGCCTGGTTATATAAATGTCTTTCAACCTCAACCCTATACAGTACACCAAGAGGATGGCACGTGACTTGCAGGATAAGAGCAACTTCAGCCTGCAGTTCACTGAGCCCATGTCTGGATGACTGGTTGCAACTACTGTACTAATGTGTGAAATTTTAATAACTTTTCTCCCCAACTCTCTAAACGCAACAGTTAACCAATACTCAGTCCTTTATGAATGCAACAGATTTCACTGTCTTTCCTATTCTACACTTCCCTCTGCCAATGACACTCTTCTAACCCCTTAACCGTGCGGCGTCACTTTCGTGACGCTCAGGCGCAATGGATCATACCGTGGGGCGTCTCTCTTGCGATTCTGTGTTATTTTGAATTCTCCCGGGCTTTCAAGTGGTGGCTTGTATCATCTATTAGTATTGCCAGTGTCCAACAATAGTCAGCACTGCTAATGTCATCTGTACTCCCATCCATTTGACAATTTAGCCATTTATCCCCATTCTTGATTCCCCTCCCTACCTCCCCTCCATTACCCTCTCCTCTCGCCTGTCTGGCCGCGCTGTGCTAAGCAAATCTTCCCCGGAATATTCCACTGATTTCATCCATTTAAATAAGCCCTATGCCCTATTCTTATACAAAATAATATATACCAAAAAAAAAAAAAAAAAAAAGGTAACTGATAGTGCCATACACCTGGAGTTGGCTAATTATCACCTGGCAACACCCCACGTGCACTTGTTCGCTAATCTTCCCTGGTAATTTCCCCCTGAAATATGCCCTATAATCTATTCTCATAATAAAAATATATATAAGGAAGGAAGGAAGGGAGAAGCCTAAGTGATATTTACATTCACCTGGAACTACCTAATTTCCTGCCAATCATTTCACAGCATATAAATTAGCAGCTGTCACCTCGCTGACGTTGTCAACCCTTGGCGGCCCCATATCCGTCTCGTCATTTAATTCAGTGTTGTTTCTTGAGATGAAAGAACGTAGCACTTGCGCCCCTCCATTTCCGCCGCTTCTAGAGGGCCCTGTGACCTCTACCCCGACTAAACCTCGTGTGGGAAGGGGTAAAGGACTAAATGACTCTGCTGTGGAGCATGAACTGGCTAATTTATCCATGATAATGATGGACAGTGACTACAATCTTTCTGGTGAATCGTGTGATGAGCCAGTGGAGGAAAAGGTGATAAACTATGAGTGCTTCGGTGTCCCAAGTTCATCCTGGCTCCAAGGGAAAGGAGCCCTTATTTACTGGAAGTGACAGTGTATAACATACTGTAAATAAAACTGGAATGTAAATAATTACTAATATAAGAATATGAGTACAAATACTTGGAGTAATGACAACCAAAGCTTTGCTCTCTACGCTAGTTTACTGAATGCTAAAGTTAATGCCTGGAGTGAAAATAAACTACTATTACTGAAGGAAACTTATGGATAAATACTATATATATATATATATATAAGTGTATGGATTCCAAACTACTTGAAAATCATAGAATAGTGTTTCTAGTGATAATATCAGGCTGTGGTAATCATATTACAAGGTGTCGGAAAGTGTAAAGTGGAGAATTCATTACCCAACTTCAGAAGTCTCCACAAGTCCTACGGTACTGACGAAGGCTCAACAAACATCCCAGGAGAAAGCTGAAGGTATGTGCCATATGCACATGTAATTATAATATTCTAGGACTAATAACTAATTTTTGGTAAATATTTTTAAAAAGTCAGTCGGAGCGCGAATATCCTCGCGGGACGTGCAAGGAGCGCAAAAACATCGCCACAGTGTAGGGGTTAAACACAATTCACCCAAGCACCTCGAAGTCAAAGTATCTTGAATTTGGTTCCCTTTTGTTTCTCTCTTCCTGAAAATAACTTCCACGATTCCAGGCTTTGGCTGTTCCTTTCTTAAAAAGAAAAAAGCCCAAGGATGCTAGTACATGCAGATGTTTTCTCCTGGCTACAGCTCTTCAAGTGTCACAATCTTGAGCCATGTCCATGCTCATCCCTGTGATTCCCAAAGCCTGAAGGTCTCCATGGAGGACTTCATCCCATATCTTCCTCAGTCTGCCTCTGGTAATTCTTCTATCATAGGCATACATGTGACTCTCCTCAGCTAGCCATCCTCCCCCTCCTTCTCAGCATGTCTAAACCATCTTAACCTAGCAGTGTGCATCACTTCTTTAATATTTCTTATGCCACATCTCTCACAGTACACTGTTCTCACTTCTGTTACTCACTGACAATCTACTCCATCCCAGTATTCTCATTTATGTGTACTTAAATCTAATATACTTCTTTCTCATTGGTAGAAGGTGGATGTTTACCATGGTCCCAGGGAAATATTACCACGGGAGTGGTGTGGTGCCAAAGGACCAGTAACTGGCCTTACAAAACACTCACAGGTCAGAAACAACCATACTTACACAAAAGTCCGGCCTAAGCCAATTACTGTATTATATATATATATATATATATATATATATATATATATATATATATATATATCTATATGTAAATAATTACTAATATAAGAATATGAGTACAAATACTTGGAGTAATGACAACCAAAGCTTTGCTCTCTACGCTAGTTTACTGAATGCTAAAGTTAATGCCTGGAGTGAAAATAAACTACTATTACTGAAGGAAACTTATGGATAAATACTATATATATATATATATAAGTGTATGGATTCCAAACTACTTGAAAATCATAGAATAGTGTTTCTAGTGATAATATCAGGCTGTGGTAATCATATTACAAGGTGTCGGAAAGTGTAAAGTGGAGAATTCATTACCCAACTTCAGAAGTCTCCACAAGTCCTACGGTACTGACGAAGGCTCAACAAACATCCCAGGAGAAAGCTGAAGGTATGTGCCATATGCACATGTAATTATAATATTCTAGGACTAATAACTAATTTTTGGTAAATATATATATATATATATATATATATATATATATATATATATATATATATATATTTTTTTTTTTTTTTTTTTTTTTTTTTTGAGTATAGGTGTCACAGCCTGCTTCCAAGTCCCAGTAGTCATCCTACATACCATACACCTCTACATGACACCACTTCAGTTCCAACTCCCACCGTTCATATTGAATACATGCTAGGGCTGTCTCAGACAGGACTGGTGTATTCGACATGTCAGAGGGTCTTCTGGTAGATCAGTAAAGTCTACTTTTATTAAATTCAATTCCTTAAACTATTCCTTGCCCCAGTGAGGATTTGAACCTGGGCCCAGTAGGACTGCAGGTCAACTCTCTACCGATTAAGCCACCGCCCCCCCCCCCCAAATGTATTCTTTGTACACAACTCCCTGGGGCAGGCTGGATTTATTAGTCATGAATGACAACTGGCCTCAGAGACAGAACACTACTAATTAAAAAGTCAGGTCTTGAAAAAAAAGTTGTTGGTGGTTCATTAGTTGTGCTGAACCTGCATGGCACCATACAGAGTATCGCTATTGATTACCATGAAACAACACATGCATGCAATGCTCGACAGGGATGCTTGGCACCAGTAAACCAGAAGGTGCAACTATCTAGTTATAGTAGCCTAACATCACTCAACTACTTCCCTGAAAACTGCAGAGGAGTAAAATAAATCCTGCAGTTCACTGGGTTTATGCTTCAGCTGAACCTGAGGCCACACCAACACAAGCATCCAAAGGCAAGGCCTTCAAAACATAAATATATATTCTGTTTTGAAGAGACTTTGAATTTGGAAGGGTTAGATACAGTTTTAATTAACTCCTTGCCCTACTGGGGAACTCTAGCATAGGTACAAAAATTCTTCTGCTAGCAGCATGAATTTAATACAAAAGATACCACCCTACTGAAGGAGATAATCCTATTTAATTGTTCCCCAGAGTATTTTACATCCTGAGAAGAAATATGGAACTTTAATGTATTACTATTATGATAAGAAGGGCTGGGGCAGATCCCAGAATATTTATGCGGTGTTGTCCATATCTATCTATCTATCTATTGCCAGACGCCTCAATCCCGTTTGGGGTGGCCACAAACAAATCGCCTCCAAGTCGCCCTGTCCCCCGCCATTTCACTCCCCTGCTCCCAACTCACACCCCCCTCTCTCATATACCTCTCCACCCCATCTCTCCATCTCATCCTCGGCCTCCCCCTCCCTCTTTCCCCCTCCACCTCACTCACATACACTCTCTTCGTCAGTCTTTCACCCTCCATCCTCTCCACATGACCAAACCACCTCAGTGTGTTCCTCATAACGCTTCCTATCACATCTACATCAACACCACAACGCTCCTTTATATCCTCATTCGTCAGCCTGTCTCTCCATGTGACTCCACAGGCTCCTCTTAAATAACTCATTTCCACTGCTCTCACTCTTGACTTGTGTCCTTCCAACAACGTCCAAGCTTCACTTCCGTACGTTAGAGTTGGTATCACAATACTGTCATGTAGTAACTTTTTCACTTCCATGCTCACTTCCCTGTTTCTTATCACTGCTTTCAAAGAACCAGCAACCTTTCTTCCCTGCTGTACCCTTTCAAGCACTTCACCCTCCAAACCTCCATCCTTACTCATCACACTACCCAAGTACTTAAACGTACTCACATTTTCCAATTCCTCACCATCCAACCTCGCTGTACATTCACTGACTTCACCTCTCTCAAAGACCATCACTTTACTCTTTCCTACATTCACCTTTAGATTCCGTTTCTTACACACTCTCTCAAACTCATCCACCAAGCCTTGCAGCTCCCCTTCGTCTTCACTCAACAACACGGTATCATCTGCAAACAACAGTACAGGGAGTTTCCAAGCTCTATCCTCTCTCACCAGGGCCACTCCAACATCCACTACCCTACCTTGTACCTCTTTTATTACCCCATCCATGTACAGATTGAACAACCATGGAGACATGACACATCCCTGTTTCAACCCAACTTTCAAAGAGAAAAATTCACTTAGTTCACCATCCACACGCACTGCAGCCTTACACCATCGTACATACTCTTCACAGCATTCAACAACTTCCCATCTATTCCATATATTCTTAACACTTTCCACAATCCTAGTCTATCCACCCTGTCATATGCTTTCTCCAAATCCATGAAAGCCGCATACAACTTCTTTCCCTTCTCTAGAAACTTTTCCACTAAACATCTGAGAATGAATATCTGATCTACACAACCTCTTCCCTTCCTAAAGCCTCCCTGTTCTTCTCCAACTAATTTCTCTGTTCTTTCTCTAACTCTGTCAATAAGTATCCTACCATATACTTTTCCTATTATACTAAGAAGACAAATGCCCCTATGATTACCACACACTTCTTTTTCCCCTTTTCCTTTGTACAAGGGAATAATTATACCTGACTTCCAATCCTCCGGGACTCTACCTTCCTCCCAGGCCAATCTGCACATCTTCCACATCCATTCTACTACTATCTCTCCCCCATGCTTCAGCATTTCACCACACACTCCATCAATTCCTGGGGCTTTCCCTGATTTAACTTTCTTCATTGCTTCCACAACTTCTATCCTACTGATTTCTTCCTGTCTTCTCACCTCCCTCCTTCTTCCAGCCATTCCCCAGCCACTTATACTCGCATTACTTCCATCCTCCACGTTCAACAATTCCTTAAAGTGTTCTCTCCATCTGCTCACTTTTTCTCCCTTCTTCACTAGTAATCTACCATTTTTATCTTTCACTCCCCTGCTAACTTCACTTCCACCCTGTCTTACTCTTTTCACCTCTTTCCAGAACATTTTCTTACAGTCCCTCCACTTTACACTCAAATTCCTTCCAAATTCCTCATAAACTCTCTTCTTACTCTCTCTTACTAATCTTTTCACCTCTCTCTTTCTTTCTACATATAACTCTCTCTTCCGCCTCTCAACTTCTTCCACGCCCCTATTTCTCATCCATTCATTGTATGCTTTCTTCTTTTGTGCCACAGCCCGTTTCACCTCTTCAGTCCACCACGCTGTTCCTTGCACCCCCCTCCGTCTTCTCTTCCTTCCACACACCACATCACATGCTGCACATATTTCTTCTGTAAATATTCTACACACACCTTCCACGTCCCCCATCTGCTCCAACTCATATTTGCCCAATCGTTCCTCCACTTCTCTCTTATACTCTGCCTTTTTCTCATCCTCTTGTAACCTTTCCACTCTCCTTGCAACTACTCCTTCCTCTCGTCTTTCCCTTCTTCTATTCCTCCATCTTACTTGAACTTTAACTCTGGCCACCACCAAGTAGTGGTCAGAAAGTCCACTCCCCCAACCTCTATAAACTCTTGCATCCAATATACATCTTCGCATCCTTTCATCCACACACATATAATCAATCACTGCCTTCCTTTCACTCAATTCACCACCCACCCTTCTCATCACTCGCCATGTATACCTGTGGATCATTTTATGCCTGAAGAGGGTATTGGCTATCACCAACCCCCTCCCAGCACAAATGTCCACTAACGCACTCCCATTCTCATCTATCTCAGCAGGCACACCCCACTCACCAACTATTCCATCCACCTTCACATTCCCAACTTTACCATTCATATCACCAATCAAAAACACTCTATCATTCCTTCCAAACTTTTCCATGCACACTTCTACATTTGTCCAGAATTCTTCTCTCACTCTTCTAGCACGATCTTGCATTGGCGCATACACACACACAATCGCCCACATTTGTATTCCAACTTTCAACTTTACCCACACAATCCTTGATCCAACTGATCCATACTGTCTTATGCTCCTCTTCCATCTTTTACTCACAACTATACATACTCCTTCCTTTGCCCTCTCATTCTCACCTACTCCTGCACATATACCCCATCCATACTCCCATTCTCTCACACTTTCTCCTCTCCATTTTGTTTCAGTTATTCCACATACATCCACTTTCGCATCCTCAAGCACCTGGACAATCTCTCTCTCTTTCACCTCATCATTTGCTCCCCTTACATTCCACGTTCCAATTGCAATGTCCTTTGTCCGGTCCTTGGTCGTCAACGTTTGGTCAGTCCTTGTCACTCTCCAGAATAATGAGGGTTTGCCATCTCCCTTCTCTCATCCAACTAAGTAACATTTCTTAATGCAAGATGGTTTGCACGACATTTCTATTTATTTACAGTCAGACTCCATAATCCCTTAAGGGGTGGCCGTTTGTCTTTGCGTTAGTTATTTTACGGGGAGGGGCAATAACCTTCAGCCAACCCACTTGTTGACATGCAGGGAGCATATATGGGTTGGTGATATGGTTACCACCCTGCACTGGAAATGGTTTCCTGGCTTACAGGAAACCATTAGGCTTGTCACACAACGTAAAGCCACCTGAGAAGGAAGAGCAAAAAGTGATAGGAACGATGGGAGAAATAGGAAGAGAGGGAAGACACTGAAAAAAAATGATAAAAGTGAGGGAAGAAGTAGGCAGCATTACATCAAGTGAGTGGATGATGGCTGCCACCACCTACCACTTAATAGGGAGAAATTAACATTATGGCCAAGAAAAGATGCAGTCTATGTATGTAAAGTGCTGTATACAAATCTTCAGTGTGATTAAGCAGGGGTGTTACCTGGGCAGCATGGGCAAAACCCCTGCATCTGCCCATGAAGGGGCAGATTGAGATGGTTTGGGCATGTGGAGGAGATTGAGGATGACACCTGGGTAACGGTAAGAAGTGTGAATGTTGAGGGAAGAGCTGCGAGAGGCAGGCTTGGGGTGAGGTCATAGAGTGTGACTTCAGGAATAAGGTACCAAATAGAAACAGCTAGAGATTGAGCAGTGTGGAATGCCAGCACTAGGTAAAAAAAGGACAATGCATGTAAATATGTTGCAGCCCTTATAAACACACACATGAACAAATATGTTGCAGCCCTTATCAACAAACCTATGAACAAAGGAGATTATTAAGGGAAGGAACAAGGGGGGGTGCAGAAAATTACCATACTATATATTCAAACACCTGAGGCTGCTTCAGCACAAATTTAATTAATCCGTCCAATTGCTTTAACCCGCCCCGTCCCGACGACGTATGGGTACGTTGCAACGATTTGCATTTGCCAGTCCCGGCGACGTACCAGTACGTTGTGCAATTGCAAGGTCACTAATTTGCACAATTTTCAATTTTCGCACGTGATTTTTCGTATGTATACACGGGACACCTTCCTCTATTCCTGTACAAGATACCAAGCAGGGACAATGCCTTACACTGCATAACCTCCCCCCTCCCCCCCTCACGACATTGTCTTGGCAAAGGACCTGTTACCAGTGACCTGGCTAGTAAAGTTATTCAGGGCCAGAGTGATTCCCCAATCGATGACAATGTGGAGGACAATGTTTACATAGCATTAGAAGAAGAAACAGCCAGAAATAATGATCAGGTAGTGTGGCAAAAATAGGTCAGGTATGGTGATTAGTTAGTGAGTGAAACAATGCTTATAATGCCTTTATTACTGCTTGAAAACCAATATACTGTCATACTACATATACATTCGTACCAAGTAAATAAATAAATACCGTTTATGAGTGGATAAAATAGTTACCCTCCCATAGAACTCGTTTTCTTTGGTGCCAGCATGTTAGAAAACCCACTCAGGTAAGGAGGAACTCCTACCTGGATTGGGCACTTTAAACCTCAGGTAAGCGATTTCTCTATGAATTTTCGATGTTTCTCACCAAAAGCGAAGGTTTTAGCCAAAAAAAAAAAAATTCGAAAATACCTCGGGACTGGGGGATGTCAGAGGTGCGGAAAACCTCGGGACGTGACGGGTTAACATCCTGTATCTCAAAAGTTTTCGAGTCAATTCTTAACACAAAAGTTTTAAAGCATCTTTCCTATTACAACCTTCTTTCTGATTGTCAGTATGGGTTCCGTCAGAGACACTCCACTGGCGACCTTCTCACCTACCTTTCAGACTCCTGGTCATCCTCCTTTCGGGACTTTGGCGAAAGCTTTGCCATTGCACTTGACATCTCAAAGGCTTTCGATCGAGTCTGGCATAAATCTTTAATTTCCAAACTGCCCTCTTACGGTTTCTATCCTTCTACATGTGCCTTCATCTCTAGCCTCCTTCTGGTCATTCTGTAGCCGCTGTTGTAGACGGCCATCGTTCTTCTCCCAGATCTATCAACAGTGGTGTTCCTCAGGGCTCTGTCCTACCACCAAATCTCTTCCTTTTATTCATCAATGACCTAAGCTGTACATCTAACCCTATCCACTCATACACTGTTGACTCCACCCTTCACCTTTCCATTTGGTTCCCGCAACGCCCATCTCAGCAGTTACTTCAAAAAACAAGGGATAAGACTATGGCACACCTAATGTCTGACTTGGCTTGTATCTCTGACAGGGGTAAAAATAATCTGGTTGTTTTTAATGCATCAAAAACTCAGTTCTTACACCTATCAACCCAACAAAATCTTCCACAAGTATACCCGCTACAAAATCTTCCACAGGTATACCCGCTAATGTTTAATAACATTCAGCTTAATCCTGCATGATCCTTGAACATGCTTGGGGTTTCATTTACTTGAGACTTATCTTGGAAAGATCATATTACATCTCTTGTAAAATCAGCTTCCTAGAGGTTAGGTGTGCTAAGCCAACTCCGTTCCTTCTTTACCCCCGCACAATTGTTGACTCTATACACGGGTTTTATCCGCTCCTGTGTAGAGTACAACTCTCATGTGTGGGGAGGCTCCCCACATACAGCTCTTCTCAATAGGGTGGAGTCAAAGGCTTTTTGTCTCATTAACTCTCCTCCTCTTACTGACGCCCTTCAACCTCTCTCTTCGCCGCACTGTTGCATCTTTATCTCTTTTCTATCGCTACTTCAATGGTCACTGCTCCTCTGAACTGTCTGCATGCATCCCTCCACCTCTACCACGGGCGTGTAGCACCCGTCTAGCAACAAACTCTCATCCCTATTCTGTCCAACTCTCTAATGCAAGAGTTAACCATTACTTCCAGGCCTTCATTTATGCAACAAGTCAACTCTGGAACTGTCTCCCTCTGTCTGTATTTCCTGTTTCCTATGATCTCCAGTCTTTCAAACGCAGTGTGTCCAGGCATCTCGAAATGATCAGTTATTGAATTTGGCTCTCTCTTGTATTTTGTTTTTCTCTTGGAAGAAACAGCTATTGCAGGCTCGTGGCCTTTGGTTCCTTCTTTCTCACATAATAAATAAATAAATATATATATAGTGACCACTTGGTTATAGCAGTTTTCATTATCACTGCAACATGGAAATCTGCACTGCTGCTGTTACAGTGCATTTTTTGGCTCAAAAACACTGTTACCACGCTTGACCTGGTTTATACCAACAATGACGTTGAAGTATCTGTGACTTCTGATGGCTTTGTGGGATTTAAGGATGGGGCCTTACTTGAGGAGTTAATCCCAGGTGGTGGAGACAAGTGACTCTCCATCCCGTACCTTTGGAACCCCTTCCCTCAAGCCCATATTCTCTCTCTATGGTACAAGTTTCTTCCATACTGTGCCCTTTTCATCACTTTCTATTAACCTAACCATGCCTATGTGTGTTTCTGGTACGATATTTACCATTACAGTAGATATGTATTTATAAAGTCTAAATTGTTTTAAACTGAAATACTTGGGTTTGCACTAGAGGTGCCTGATACCATACTAATTATGAAAATTCCCACAGGTTCTGTGTATTTGTCATCGAGCAATCCCATTATCATGCACCATGTTCGGTACCAACTACTGTATATGCAACAACCAAGGAATGAGTGTATTCTGTTTTTTTCTTGCCAACTCCCTAAAGATTGTATATTGCTGAGAATAGACTATATTTGGTTGAGAGAGGTGTTACATACAGTCTTCTTTAATTCCTTCACTAGTCAATTTGCTTTCGCCTAACGAAGATCCTTAACCCCTTTCAGATCAGTTGGTGACCTTGTGTAGTCAGACTGGTAGCTCAATTTGCCTAGTAACCAAGGAGACTAATTCCACCAAATTTCATCCATGACACCGTAGTACCCAAGTAGTGAGAGTGGCCCAGTTCAAATAATGAAAGCAAACTATGTATGCTAAAGTGTTTTCTTAATCTGAATAAAATTGTACGAGACATCAAAAATAAATCATTGAAACATATCAGTTAACTGAAAGGGTTGATGATTTATACAAATTCAACAATAAATCAAATAATTTTCCTTACCTTTAAGTGACTCTGGACCTCTGTGATCACCAGCTGACTAAGCACCACTGTTAATAGATCTTCCAACTGACTTGGTGGCATTTAGTATACCTTCCACTCCTGTGGCACTGATTAGCCTGTAGAACAAAAGATAAATAAATGCATCATACATTTTCTAACTTAAGAATGGGCTAAGGTATGACCCCCCCTCAACAAATACAGTAAATACATAAACAAATAAATAAATAATGATTAGATGAATGAATGAATGAAAGTATGATCCCCTTAAAACAATACCTAAACAATTAAAAGGTAAATACAATACCAGTACCAGATTTAAAAAAAAAAAAAAAAAAAAAAAAAAAAAGCAGTACAATAATATTAATAAAAACACATTCCCCTCCTGTCTTTTTCCCCACCAAAGGATGGTAAAGTAGGATCCACAAAACAAGGTAGAGAGAAAGTATGAATGGGGGACAACTAAGAAAAGAGCAATTCAGCTATGACTAGAACTACATGGGCATGCCCATGATACGATTCGCACAACCATTTACATCCCTGGAATTTTGCCAGTAAATCACAGGCTCATCTACATATGTACTGTACTCTATATACACTATATATGTGGTCTGATTCTCTCTAGATGAATTTCATATTCGTATACAGAACTAAAAAAAAAAAAAAAAAAAAAAAAAAAAAAGAACGGCACCATCCTTCATAATAAACAGACTGGATCAGACTGCAAGGTGAAGCTACCGTATTCTTTTCATACAGTCAACCATAATCCTCTAGGTAGATGGGGAGGGAGTTGAAAGAAATCTGTATAACTGAGCAGCTAAGCTGCCTAAATCAATGCCAATGCATGAAGGCAATCCTCTCAAGCACTGGCTGTATTTAATGACAGGCATAATTCTGCCTTGATGCTGGTGAGGGATACCTTCATGTTGACCTGGTGCTGGTGAGGGATGCCTTCATGTTGACCTGGTGCTGGTGAGGGATGCCTTCATGTTGACCTGGTGCTGGTGAGGGATGCCTTCATGTTGACCTGGTGCTGGTGAGGGATACCTTCATGTTGACCTGGTGCTGGTGAGGGATGCCTTCATGTTGACCTGGTGCTGGTGAGGGATGCCTTCATGTTGACCTGGTGCTGGTGAGGGATGCCTTCATGTTGACCTGGTGCTGATGAAGGATGCCTTCATGTTGACCTGGTGCTGATGAAGGATGCCTACAAACTGACTTGGTGTTGGTGAGGGATGCCTTCATGTTGACCTGGTGCTGGTGAGGGATGCCTTCAGGTTGATATGGTGCTGGTGAGGGATGCCTTCATGTTGACCTGGTGCTGGTGAGGGATGCCTTCATGTTGACCTGGTGCTGGTGAGGGATGCCTTCAGGTTGATCTGGTGCTGGTGAGGGATGCCTTCATGTTGACCTGGTGCTGGTGAGGGATGCCTTCATGTTGACCTGGTGCTGGTGAGGGATGCCTTCATGTTGACCTGGTGCTGGTGAGGGATACCTTCAGGTTGACCTGGTGCTGGTGAGGGATGCCTCATGTGGTGGTGCTGATTAGCTTGCAGACTCTCTTACCCTGCATGTGAACAAACCTAAATTCGCTCCATATCCCCCCAATGGAGGTGGACTGCAGAAGGGTAACTTTAGCCTGCAGTCTACCAAGGTCCCATTTCAGTTAAGCCTTCAGCCTTGACAACAAAGATAGGTACAGTATAATACTAGCCTCACCATGCTAAGGCAATGGTGGTACACGCAACCCCATCATGCTAATTTCCCTGCTGTTGACCCATTTACAGTCAGATGCCTTAACTGACGAAAGGGGCAGCCATAATGAATCCTCTCCATGTCTTTCTGTCCTCCACCATCAAAATTCCCTTTTCAACACTGGCTTGGTTTATGTGTTGGTTTAAGGGCTCTAATCGAAGAGGAGCCAGTACAAGCCCTTCCAGTGGGTCAGGAAGGTCATCTTAGCTGGAGGTGGTTGAGTTGCTTGGATCTTCTGAGGAAGACACACAGGTGACACAGGATGTGGAGATGTAGTGGTTAGCTCAAGCCCATCCTGCCAAGGAGGATCAGGAGATAGGAGTCTGAGATTCCCATGGCTGTAAGGCAGTCCTGCATGATGAAGCACAGAGAATGGAATCAGGGACAGCAGAGAATGAAGCAGGAAACCAATGGTGCCAGTACTGTATGGGTCTGGAGTCAGCCATAGACGGTGAAGATAATATGCCAGACCAACATGCACAATATACAGCAAACTATGGGCAGCATCCAGGGAATAAGAGAATGCACGAGGCCATGGACAACAGGAAGAGGCTGTGCAGTATGAGCCCAGTGCCGTGGTGAGATGTGACTGGAAGAGGTGTGCAGTGTGATCCCAGTGCTGTGGTGCGAAGGTGGATACTAAGGTCAGTTTCCCAGACCATTCTACAAGCAGCCGCCAAGAGCCGATAGTACCGGTGCATAGTTTCGGAGCATGGTAAAGGCTCCACAGACAATGATGCCATGCCCATCATCGCCACTGCATCCATGATATCATTACCCCTTGGTCCCCAGATGACAGAGGACCCATGATGGTGGACCATCAACCCGTAGAGGGCCTACAAGCATGGCCTGGATGCCATAAACCAGGTGCTTATTTCAAAGGTCTTGGAGAAGCAATGAAGTGCAAAGCTCTCTCCAACTTCCCTCCGCTGCTTCTGTAATATAAACAGTAGCCTACTGTATTAGAGGAATTATCATCTGATACATAAATACAAGGTCATGGCGTTATTACTGTGGTCCCAAGCTCATATGAAGTGTGAACCCAGTAGTCAGCAAGCTTAAATCACCATTCTGTAGTTCATTCTCTCATCCTCCTTTTGGGTCATACAGATGTATTTGATGGACATTTGTATAACCAGGCAGTTAAGCCACCTGGTTATATCATTGCTACCACTTGAAGGCATCCCTCTACACAAAACAGGGCATGGAAGAGGGGGAATCCAAGCAGCTGGAACAAGTACAGTGTCATGCTACTATATACACCAGTCCGGTACTCTGTTCACCATAACCTGAAACACGATTTCGTCCTTCTGCTGCACATTTCACGCAGGTCAGTGGCAGAAATAGACACTGCTATGGCTGTACATCCATTCTGCTGCACTTTTTCATAACTAGCGTCATGTTTAAGTGTTATGCTATTACTACAGTTCAGATTTCTGAATGGAGAGGGCAATTTTTGGCTAAGCTGGTATAACTGCAGTATAGGCTGATCCAGAACTATGGCATTACGATTTTCTTATGGGGAAGGCTGTCTCAACTTGGACCATCTGGAGCAGCAAACAGAAATGGGTGACATGACTAAGACCTTCAAGATCCCAAAGAATGGTCACATCCAAAGAAATTGTGAGAATGTGAGAGAGAGGGCCACATTGGTAAAGGCAGACCTATGTGGTGTGGAAGAAGAGGTTGGAACAGTACACTGAAGAAAAGAGTGGAAAGAGGAGGAGTATTTGAGTTTAAAAAGGAGTGTGACAATAAGGCACCCTGTTATGGCCCTCCATCCACTCTCCAGGCCCAAGAGGGAACAAGGTGTGGGGAGATTATGATATTTGCTCCAGTTGGCCTCAAGACATGATCAACCACAGACCAGGGGACATTCTGACGCTGAGGAAACAATGGCACCGTCTATCTCTATCTATGGAGAAACTTTTTTTTTTTTTTTTTTTTTTTTTTTTTTTAAGCAGTAGGAATGTCAACAAATGAAATATTCCCTCAGAAGAGGTCATGGCAAGTGAAAACATTACCGACAATTCCTTTCCAGGTTCACTCTGAAATGCAAGGACTAAGAAAAGGCACCCTTTATGAGTTCTTGACTCCCTAGCCTCTTTACCGTCACTAAACCATTGTCACTAACTTGACCTAAAGTTAGCAGGCCTAAAATTAACATGTCTCCATCCTGAACACTGAGTTATAATACATTAGCATTAACTGTTAGACTGTAATGTTTTCATGAGGAAATGCTATGGGAAGAATGTAATTCTACAGTATTGTCTTTTTCTGTCATTCAGCTACATGGAACAGGCTGCAAAAGGGTAAATGTCCGGGCCAAGTTAAACAAAGTTTATAGGTAAGCAGCTGATACGTCCCTGAATGTGCTAAATTCTTTCTACTCTTAACTTGAAGACTAACATACTTCCATCCTGAATGCACAGCTGTAACAACTGATTGACAGTAGAACATTACTGTCATCATAAACAAGTTTTAACTGCTGGGTGACCAGCCGGCCAAGCTCCCATTCTACAGTCCCCCTTTCTCTTTCTGGGGGTCATGAAGGCGACCGAGGAACGTTTGTATAATCAGGCAGAACCATCGCCCGGTCATATCGGTGCTATCACAAGACAGCGTCCCTCTTCTCCATGAGAAAAAAGCCAAACATGGACTGAAGCTTACCTGGCAAGGAAGAACTTGTACAGTCGCCCCAAAAAGTGATGGCAGAGTTTCAGATTGCTTCGGTCACTCTGCAGTGCCATACGTTCAATGAAACAGTGAATATAAGCAGGGTTCCCAGATATTTGCCAGGTTTCCCAGCAAAACTCGACTCAAAAACAGCCAAAATCCCCCCAAATTTTCCAGACAAATACCCCTAGAAACCGCCAAAAATCGCAACTAAAACCAGTTTTTGTTTATAATACCGGAAATCAAAATCAATCTCAATTTCCTAGCAAATGATGAAAAAAAAAAAAAAAACTAACTCTCTGATGCAAGAATTAACGGTTATTCTCAGTCTTTTATATACACCGTAAGTCAACTTTGGAACTCTCTTCCTCTATCTGTTTTTCCTTCTGTCTACGACCTCCAGTCTTAAATGCAATGTGTTCAGGTATCTTAAATTTGACGAATCTTAAAGTTGTGTCCTTTTTTTTTTTCTCTTTATTTTCCTTGGAAGAAACAATTTTCCATGCTTTCATTCTTTGGGTTCCTCCCTTACTGCATGAAAAAAAAATAAATAAATAAATAAAACAGTACTCATCCAATCCAATTAATAACTGAAACAAATATAAGAAATGAACAGGCATACTGATTATATTCAGGGTGCGATATAACTCTGTGGTGCGAACATTCAAACTACTGATATATACCAGATGTGATCAGGGTTGAAGCTTCCACAACAATCACAGACCAGAATAATTCAAACGTGATCACGGATTATGGGCATGAAAGTAAGCTGTGGATGAGGAAACGGTAGCTTGTTGTAGTTGCCAATTTAGTATTAATGATGCCAGTTGGCAGTTTGGAGGTTTCAATTTTTTCACTGAAAACAGTTTTTTATCATTTTCAGCACATTTTTACAAACCCGCCAAACCGCCATATACGAATTATCCCGCTGAGTAGATAAAAAAGAAGCCAAATTTAGCGGGAAAACCGCCAATCTGGTAACCCTGAATATAAGGTAAATATTTAATGCCTTCATCACGTCATATCAAATAAAATATATATCACGCTAAGAATGATGTAAAATGAATAACAGGAGGCAGTGAGATATTAGAAGTGTAACACTTATATAGTTACCTTTCCCGATTTGAATGAATGTGAAATGTATTACTCCGCGCGCGGTGGACAGTAGGCCTATAACTCCGTGTTCCTGATTTATTTGTTTCCCATGTTTTCAAATACAGATGCTCTTGTTTTGACGACCAGTTAAGGAAAATTCTTGTGACTGCAATACACTGCCTTATTTTCAAATGCTATGGTGATGATACAGCAACAAAAAATGTCATAACAATGAAATTATTATTCGTAATGGTGCCCTACCTGTGGTAGCAGCAAGACCATATTGCCTTTTATTCCGTCTTTCTCTCGCCAATAATAATTATAGTTAGCAATTTTATTCCCTACTGATGCAAAATTATTTTTACTTGTAAGGAGGTATGACTGATTCTGCCTTTTTCTCTTACACTAGGCAATTAACAGGACCAAAACATGAGTTCATAAACTCTTGCAATGCAAAAGCACGCACTCTACTCCATCTTTTAACCTTAATATGTCTTTTTAAATAAACTGTAATGTCCTGCTGAACAGAAAATGCAGATTTGGAAGTTTTGAACTCAATGATTTGTTTGTGAACCTCTGAATTTTATTACTCTTGCTAATCGATTATGCACTGAGGATATCAGACTATGACAGAAGTTAGGGAAATTTCGAGGTTCTTTTTTTTTATATACTTCTTTCACCGATAGCCCTCTGGCATATATTAAAAAATCCAGAGATTTTTCTTGATGGAAAACTGGCCAAAGGCTGTGTAATAACTTCATATCTTTGAGTAAATGTCGTCTCCTTTCGTGCGTGTCGATCGAAACATTTAAAATAGCTTTCTGGCTTGCGCCGCCTTCTCGCTTTCTGTCGTCGTCCATAGAAACATTGAAAACGGAAATAAATGACTTTAAATTATTCCCTGGTATTGTAACGGAAATTATTTTATAAATAATATAATTTTTTTTTTTTTTTTATTGAAGGTCCCTTTTGCTCAGTCTTACGCTACTGTAAAATTATTGCGTGTTACCATACTAGACTTGAACTCCACAAATTATTCCTGACTGTCCCTGAGCGATAGTTGTGAAATTTCAATTAGTTCCGTTTAGGATTTCCTATTATCGTAACTAACGAACTGCTTCCTACAGTTTTGAAATATACAGGTACTTTAGCATTGATTTATTGTTTTTTGTAACAATTTTACGTCTTAGGTATCACCTCGTAGAGATATAAGCAAGAGTATGTGCACTGTCGCTGACCGAAAACTTCTGGATACTCCGCCGTCACTTCTTAGGCCGACTGTACCAGGTATCTTGTATCTCAGTCCAAAAAATTACACGAAATACCAAGATTACTCAACGCTGGTAGGTTCTCAAGGACTCCAATAACTTAAATCAGTAGGGTACACACACTAACTGTAATTTACTGAAAGCAGGCAAAACAATAAGGTCATTAAGAATGTCAACACTTTACCGCAACATGGCGTCGACGAAGTGGTGGCGACGAGATTACAGGCAGTGTTACCAACTAATGCAAATTAAAAGTCGCTAGATCAGTCTCTTAAAGTCGCTAAATTAATATATAAAATAAAGTTAACAATTAAAACACTATAAGTGACCCACACAGGTTGAATGCGTAAATATCAGAATAACGATATGAGGAAACTAAGAATGTAAATTCTACAAATAATACCTCAATGAACATCAGCACTTGCTCTGAAGTTGATTGAAACAAATCAGTCATGTCTGTCTTTGACATTACAATGTTTATTTGGCTAAATACATGCTCAATATCAGCATTAGCATGTGGAAATGAGAGTACTGGCAGAACTAGGTCAGAAAGATCTCTGTACGGATATTCCCAAGGCACATCTTTGTAATCCGCTACTTCTGCCCGAAGCTGAAGCGTGACTGAAGCTTGTTTCCACACTGTGTAGTGTAATTTTATCCATTGAGTCTATACAAGTTAGTGTACTTTCGTCACCAACAAACATCTTAGCCAAGTCCTGAAACCCTGGTTTGACTGGCTGCTGACATTCACTTATATGACAGACAACAATACTGTGCACATGAACGCCATTAGACAAGGAATTACGCAGGATGTGTGTGTGGAGGAAAGGAGGGAAAGGCTCAGAGATGCAATAATGGCAGGCACGTAGGCAAGCACTAACGGTCAGGGAAAGAAAGTGTTTATTTATCTGACATCGCGTCCTGTGATGGGTAATTTCAACAAACGTATTTCCAGGTATTTCTGTTCCTTTTATACTTCACGCCAGCCAATTTCACCTTAGTCACACTTTCTCCTAACCCTTGCCCCTAATTAGCTAAGGGAATTTTCTTCCTACTAATCAACATCTGTATATACTCGTAAATTTCACACTGCACTTCCATGCGTCTCGGATGGTGGCCGAGAGGGTGGGGCTCTGCGGACAAGAGCGCTGAAGCAGAGTACAGTATAAGCATCTGTCCTTCCTCCCATGACACATCAACCTCCCTCATGTACTCTCATTTACTTCTTCACCTTGTACTTGCTAGCTCTCTCTCTTTTCAGCCACACCACTAACAGGCATTCTTTGCCTCCCCATTCACTTCCCTATTAACCCCTTCACTACGAGGGCCCTTTCCAAAACTAAAGGGCTCTTTCCGAAACAAAAACTCAGCAATATGGCGGGGACAAAACCAAATCCAAAACAGATCGTGATACTGCCCCTAACACGACCCAAGAACGAGTCACAAAGCAAGACCACTATTTCATACAGATTGCAGGTCACGATGGAGAGTTTTTACTACTGAGGAACCAGATATGAATTTTATGAATATTCCTAGTAATACCAAACAAGGGGCAGTTTTTTTTTTTTACATTACCTTAAGAGGATACAATGAGGTGTACCAGCATATGACTCACTGGGCCCCGTAAATGGTCTGAGGCAGGAATCAAAATTGGACTGGCTCACTCAAGAGGACAAAGATACACACATCCTTACATGGAATACGACCAGCAAAAAGTCAGACATGATTCTCTCTCTCTCTCTCTCTCTCTCTCTCTCTCTCTCTCTCTCGCACACACACACACACACAATTCCGACCATTCTGACCGTAATAAAATTGACAAATGGAGACATATGGCCTATGGGGAATCTTTATGACTGGCACCTGTGTTACTTAACTGTGGTGGTAGAGGGTGAGGGTGGAGGACAGGTAAGCAGTACAGGAACATGGGGAGGAGAAGCAGGGGAGAGAGAGAGAGAGAGAGAGAGAGAGATGGGGGAATAAAAACAGAAGAGGAGAGGGTTGGGGGAAGAGAGATGGAAGCAGACGCATAGGAAAAGTTAGAGATAAGCAGAAGAAAATCAACATGAGCAAGTATGGAAAGGAGAGTAAAATATGGACAGAGATGATTAAGAGCAAATTAAGAAAGGGATACGTAATAATGAGGATTGGTAAAAAATAAAAGGGTGAAAAAAAAAAAAAAAAAAAAAAAAAAAAAGATGAGAAATACACTACTGCCAACTGTACCCTCAGACTCTGCAATGTTGTCAAGGCTACGAACCAGTTAGCGCGCATTATGGCAGTGTGTGTGTTCTTACCTTACCTAATTGTTCTTACCTAATTGTATCTTTACAGGAATGAGTCAAGCTCGTACTGTCCCGTGTCTTAGACCATATTTATCGTACATATCCTTAAATTTGTGAATTGTTTTGGCACACACTATTTCATTCGGTAGTGCATTCCATTGATCAATTGCTCTGTTTGAGAAACTGAATTTCCTTACGTCTTTATCACCACTCTTCTTATGCAGTTTTTTGCAGTGTCCTCTTGCTGATGCTTCTCCATATGTTAAGTAATCATTTATGTCTATTTTCTCCTTTCCTGATATGCACTTATATAGCATTATCATGTCACCTCTTTTCCTTCTCTCCTGTAGTGTTGGTAGATTCAGTTTATTTAGTCTTTCTTCGTAGCTTAGGTCCCTTAAGCTTGGTATCCATCTTGTAGCGGCCCTTTGAACTTTTTCAATCTTGTCTATATGCTTTTTGAGATGAGGACTCCAGACTATTAATGCATATTCCAGGGTTGGTCTAATGAATGATGTTATTATCCTTCTTAGCATGTCTTCATTTATGTATGTGAATGCTATTCTCATATTTGCAAGCAGTGTATACATGTTCCGTACCTTCTCGCTGATGTGGTCAGCCGGAGATAGTCTGTTATTGATAATCACACCTAGGTCTTTCTTTCTGATGTGTATAGGGTTTTATTTCCTAACTTATAATCCCAATCAGGTCTTTTTCCACTTTTACCAAACTTGATTACATGACACTTGTCCACACTGAATTCCATTTGCCATGTACTACTCCATTCATGAAGTTTATTTAATTCTTCTTGTAGCTCCCTACAAGAGTCTGTGCTAGTAATTCTCCTTTGTATTTTTGCATCATCTGCAAACATATTCAGATAGCTCTCATTTCCAGTGTTACTGTTTATATCATTTATGTACACTAAAAACATGATTGGTGCTAGCACCGAACCCTGTGGTACTCCACTAGTCACTTCTTTCCATGATGAGTAGTTTCCTCTTAGTACTGTCCTCATTTCTCTTTTTATGAGAAAGTCTTGCATCCAAGAAAACAGTTTGCCTCGAATTCCTCCTTGATGGTACAGCTTCCATAAAAGTCTTTGGTGTGGTACTGTGTCAAAAGCTTTCTTGAAATCTAAATAGATACTGTCCACCCATCCTTCCCTTTCCTGTATTGTGTTTGTTACTCTGTCATAGTAGCTCAACAGATTAGTAACACATGATTTTCCTTTTCTGAAACCAAACTGTCTTTCTGTTATCATACTGTGTTCTTCTAGATGATTTACCCAAGCTTTTCTTATAAGTTTTTCTAATACCTTGCTTACAACACTGGTCAGTGATACTGGTCGGTAGTTGAGAGGAGTTTGTCTATTTCCTTTCTTGAATAAGGGGACTATATTTGCTTTTTTCCAAATATCAGGTAGTTTCCCTTGACTCAAGGATTTCTTGAAAATTAAAAATAATGGTTTACTTAACTCCTTTGCACATTCTCGTAACACCCAACATGAAATTTCATCAGGACCACTTGCTTTCCCTCTGTCTAATCTACTTAACTCCTCCTGTATTACTTTTTCTGATATTTGTATATCTGGTAGTATGTGTGGACATGCGTGTTCCACATAGCCCCTCTCAAAATTTTTTTCTTCTGTAAAAACTAATTGGAAATTCTTATTTAGTGCTTCACAAATATCTTTCTCTTGTGTATAAGTGATTCCCTCGTCCGTAATGGATTGTATTATATCTTTTACTTTGCTTTTGCTTCTGATATAGCTGTAAAACAGCTTTGGTTGATCACTACTTTTATTTATTATATCCTCCTCAAACTGTTTTTGGGCTTCCCACCTTATTCTTGTATAGTCGTTTCTTGCCTGTTTGTAATTATTATACGCCCTTTCACTATTGTGTCTTCTGTATCTATTCAACAACAAATCTATTCTTTCTTTTGATTTTTTACATTCTGTATTGAACCATTTCTGTATTTTCTTATCTGCTTCTTTGTGCTGTGGGATGTACTTCTGGACTCCTATTTCATAAAATTCGCAAAATTTTTTATATACAGCATTTAAATCTTGTCCTCTAAGCTCATTTTCCCAATCAACTTCTAAGAAATACTTCTTTAGGTCTTGATAATTTCCCTTTTTATAGTTTAGGCTCTTTTTGTAACTGTCATTGCTGTTTACTATGTCATATGCTATCCTGAAGTTATAATTTAGTACTGCATGATCGCTTTTGCCGAGTGGAGGGTGATATATTAAACTGTCAATGTCATTCTCTTGCCTAGTAAATATTAGATCTAGCACTGAAGGTACATCAAGTCCTCTTTTTCTAGTGGTTTCCCTCACATGTTGCGTTAAGAAAAACTCTTGTACGAGATCCAGGAGCTTTTGGTCCCAACAGCTTTCTTGGCTATTTATATCTAGAGTATTCCAATTTATTTTTGTATTGAAGTCCCCAGTTAGTATAATTCTTTCCGATTTCTCTTCCATTTTATGTAGCAAGGATCTTATACTCTGAATTGTACTCTCTGCCAGGTCCTCATATTCGTCTCTTTCCCATGTGTTTGATCTGGGTGGCATATACAAATTGGCTACAATTACTTTACCTTCAGATGTGTCGATCTCTACTGCAATCAGTTCTACTTGTGATGGTATATCTAGGTTTATTTCCTTGACTTTTAGATTTTTCTTAGTTAATATTATAATTCCTCCTCCTTTTTTTAAATTTCTGTCTCTTCTCCATATATTGTATTCCTCTAAGTTTAGTATGTCATTGGATATCCTTGGTGTTAATTTTGTCTCAGTTAGGCATATTATTTGTGGTTCATATTCTCTGACATTATCATTCATCTCTAGTAATTTAGATACCATTCCATCCACATTTGAGTAAATCAACTTTATCATCTTGTTTATATACCTGTCATGACATGGTTCTACTAACTTCCTCCTTTTTCTTCCATCCTGTTTGTGTACCACTTTCGTACCTGCAATCCTATTACTTTGTAAAAAAATTTCTTCTTGTCCTCTTCTGATCTTCCCTCATTTTTTGTTTTTGCTTCCTCCCTTTTCTCTTTCAGTAATTCCAGTTCCTCTTGTGTTAGGCATCTTTTTATCCATACATTTTTGAACTCCTCTTTTTCCATAAGATTCTTTGCATTTTTTAGTATCTCTTCCACAGTGTTTACACTGTGGAAAGTCACCTTTAGAGGTCTTGTCTTGCTTTTCTCGTATTTCCCTAACCTTTTGTGTTCCTCTATGTCTTTACTACAGATTTCCTCTGATTCTTCTTTCAGTAAGCTCATTACATTTGCCATCTCCTTTTTGTCTCTAGTGATCTTGTTTTTAATTTCTTCCTCTTCTATACCAGTGATTACTATTGATTTATTTATTTCTACTGAATCTCTGACTAACTTTGGATTGTTTTGGATTATTCTTTTCACTTCCTTTTAATTCATCCACCCTTGTTTCAAAGTCTTTCTTTACTTTCACCATTTCAGCATACGTGGTTTCTACATCATTTTTGTAGCTTTGCACAGCTTCATTCACCTGTGTTATTTTCTCCTCAATATCACTGCTCTGGTCCATAAGACTGCTTGCTTGTCTAATTGTCTCTGTCATTTTTTAACTCTTCCATAACACTCTCGTGATTGACTACTGTACTTCCCATTTCACTCACTTTCTTCCTAAGCGAAGTCAATTCCACTGTTAGTTCACTGATGGTTGTGTCTTTCTTATTGGCCTCCCTTCCTAGTTTTTCTATCTCTTCCTTTTGCAAGTGCATTTGCTTCTTTATTTCATCAATTTCATATTTGAAAGCCATTTCTAGTTTGTGTACACGTTCAACCAGTCTATTGTGAGTCTCCACTTCAACCAGTTCTTGGTAGAAATCATCATTTTGCTTTTTACTTTTATCCCTTTTCTTTTCCAAATTTGTTTTACTGAAGTATGTATCCATTTTGTAATACTAAATGAACAGAGTATGTACTTACACAGTATGCACGCTTTCCCCGAGTTGCTGTAGTATAAACAAACCCAGCTGACTCAACGCATCGTGGTTCTCTGTTGCTTGAACCAGTCTTATTTAAACTTATTATTTCTTTACCTTTTAATAATGAAAAATCATTTAGTCTAACCTGGTACAGAGCTTGACTCATTCAAAGATACTAATTTAGGTAATTGCCACTGGCCGTGTTGTTTTGGTACGGAGTGCCGATGTCCGACGTGTGTGTGTGTGTGTGTGTGTGGTGCAGAGGGGCATGGATGAACGGGTGGATGATGAAGATGGAAGAAGCAGATGAACGGTAAGGTGGATGAAGAACATGCAAGGGATACCGGTACGCAGGTGGATGTGGAAGTAAATGAGAGGTAAATACGGAGATATTAGATGCTAGCTTTAGCGATGGACGATGTGATGAATGACGATCAGTGACGAGGGTGAATGAGGGTGAATGAATGGGAATGATAGCAGGGTTGATGATGGATGTGGACAATGAAGTTAGAGAAAAATGGATAATCATATGAGTGAAAAGATGCCAATGAATTTAGACAAATGAAGAAAGTTAATGAGAGGGGTGATTGAAAGTGGATGACAGTGGCTGAGGGGTGGAAGACTACCGGTACCGTGTAATCATCATCAGTAGCGGGATCATTTGGGTGGAGCGAGACTAGAAAGGTAACGCCCACCCTCACCACCTTCCAAACGGCCTGACTCACCCCCATCGTGCTAGTTTAACTCCCACCCTGCCTGTCTACCTTACCCTTACTCCACCGCACACCTGTCTCAACTCCATCCTGCCTGCTTCACCCCTACTCTTCCTACCTGCCTCAACGCCTCAACCTCACCTTGCCTGTCTCACATCTAACCTGCTTGCTTCATCCCCACCCTGCCTACTTGCCTCAACGCTACCTTGTCTACCTCACCCTCACCATGGCTGCTTGCATCACCTCTTCGCTATTTGCGTTCCTCACTCCCAACACTGCCAGTCTCACTCCTCCACCCTGCCTGCCTCAGCCTATGAATTATTTTATGTGGAGAAACTAAAGTGAGTACAGTGATGGGTAACAAAAATTATATATATATATATATATATATATATATATATATATATATACATACATACAGTATATATATATATATATATATATATACATACAGTATATATATATATATATATATATATATATATATATATATATATATATATATATATATATATAATTTAATAAACAAATCACAAGAGGAAATTTGAAGGATTTGACTCGGTGTTTATGAAACTACAAACTACTATAGTATCTTAACCAAGTACCCTACACATTACGGGAGCTGATATGATACTTCACAAAAGACCAATCGATTCACACGGAGGTAATCAATATATATATATATATATATATATATATATATATATATATATATATATATATATATATATATATATATATATATATATATATATATAATTAGAAAAATAATTCTCCTTCTGTCGTAAAAATAATTCTGAAACAAGCAGCTTTCCAATGTTGCTAACTGTGAGACTACTATATAACATTTAAAAAGTCGTCGGATACGTTATTAACTTCTAAACTCCAGTTAAATGCATTAACTCTTCTCGTCATCCACTGTGCCTACTATTTTTCTTCCTTCCCTCTCTTCCTCACTTCCACCCACTCTGTCTTCCTACCTCCACTTCCTCCTGTCTAATTCTGACCCTTCTTTGCCTCTCCCTCCACCCTGCTCACCCCGCGGCCAGGGCGGGTACCAGTACCAGCCAACCCTCCAGCCACCCTGGTACACTGGGTGTGGGATGGGTATGCTGGTATCATACTGGGGGAAATAGACATCATCTACTTCACCCTGCTCTTCACGATCCAGTTCCTGTCAAGTCCAGTCCAAATCAGTCTCACCCAATCCAGTTCTGCGTAAACGAAATCATCTTTTATATTTCGTACCCAAACCTGCCCCACCCCATCAAACTCCAGCGAGACTAATCATATATCTCTACCCAGATTCGAATAATCCGGTCTATTCTTGCCCTGTCACATTCAGCCTCATTCTGCCTGCCCTTGGCCTGCCTAACACTACCCTGCTTCACTCTGCCTATATTACCCGGAGGAACGGCGTCAGATCCCCCTGAATGGCATGCGGTGGGTGTGACGGACTGCCCAAGGTCAGTCTAGGGGGCAGTGGGGGCAAGACGGGATTTGTTTTAGGATGATGCTGGAAGTGTGATGTGGAACAGATAGAGTGATAGAGGCATATCACATGGACATGGTTGCCACAAAATATGAAGGCCTTATATAAACAGAAAAACAGAAACTCGTATCAGTATCTATTAATGTAATTAATAAACAAGGGAGAGAGAGAGAGAGAGAGAGAGAATAAACAAGAACTTTAGTAAGCAATTAGGGTAAGATATACAAGAAATAAGCAGCAATAAGGAACTCACAACGAGTGATTAAAAGATAAAATTTTCACCCTGAATAATAATACAGGTAAACAAACCATGCAGTGGCGTTGGATTTAGACGTATCTTCCGAGCATCCACTTTTGCATAGCACCCCCCAACAAGACAGCAAATATAGCGACATGCTGAAAGACAAAGACCGGCAAGGAGTAAGAACAACATTTAGAGTGTGAAATGTTGTGCCTGTTGCAAACTGAGGGGCGAAACAGAACTCAATCAGGGACAGTGAGGCAAGGGAACAGCACATGGGATGACGTGTCTTGTGTGGCCTCCCTCCCCGCCCCCCCTTCCCCCTTCCATCCCCGCCTGTATACTTGATCAAAAAAAGCATCGCGGTGGACTACGATGAAATCCAAAATGATCATCATACCCTGTGAAGTCCCGCAAAGATTATTCTGTTATTATTCTGCTTACAATAACGCTACTGACTAGAAAATGTCACAAGCAAGCGATATACGGCATACGTATGTGAGCAGGTTTACCAGCATGAGGAAAATTTGATGTGCCGTCCAATAGCCATCGTCCGTTCTGTTAAAATGTTTCACGCAAAATGTGCACCAGTACTCTCTTGAACGACTGTATGTGGCAGGAGAGGCGTCGCTGTTCACGCACTGATCCAGTTTGCGTTGACACTCCTAACAAGGTCACCAAAAACAGCAGGCACCCAACCAGGCAGGCACAGAGAAAGGAAGGAAGGGTGGCAGGCAAAGAGAAAGGGAGGCAAGGTGGCAGGCAGGCAAAGAGAGAGGGAGGCAGGATGGCAAGCAGGCTAAAAGAGAGGGAGACAGGGTGGCAGGCAGGCGAAGAGACAGGGTGGCTGGCAGGCGAAGACAGAGGGAGACAGGGTGGCAGGCAGTCACACAGAGGGAGGCAGGGTAGCAGACAGGCAAAGAACGAGGAAGGCAGGGTGGCAGGCAGGCAAAGAAAGAGAGGGAGGCAGGGTTGCAGGCAGGCAAAGAAAGAGAGGGAGGCAGGGCGGCAGGCAGGTAAAGAGAGAGGGAGGTAGGGTGGCAGGCAGGAAAAGAGAGAGGGAGGCAGGGTGGCAGGCAGGAAAAGAGAGGGTGGCAGGCAGGAAAAGTGAGAGGAAGGCAGGGTGGCAGGCAGGTAAAGAGAGAGGGAGGCAGGGTGGCAGGCAGGAAAAGTGAAAGGAAGGCAGGGTGGCAGGCAGGTAAAGAGAGAGGGAGGCAGGGCGGCAGGCAGGAAAAGTGAGAGGGAGGTGGTCAGCATTATTAGAATCAGACTTGCCATATATCATACAGGGAGGCAGGAAAGTTAGCACGATGAAGGAAGTGGTTTGGTGGTGGTGGTGCCTAGTTTTTGTGGTGGTATGCAACTGTTATGATGGTGGTGGAGGGGCAGAAGGGATTGGCTGATGGTGGTGGTGGAACCTAGTTTTTGTGGTGGTATGCGGTTTCGGTAAAAGTGATGGTGGCAGTGGTGGTGGGGAAGGTTGGAGTTAGTAGAGGTGGTTGATGGCGGTGGTGGTGATGCAAGGGTAGGCTGCAGATTTTAGTGGTAGAGGTGTTAGTGGTGGATGATGGTGACAGTGTTAATTGAAAAGGGAAACACTTCATGGATGTGTTTGGTTACAGTGGCTGCTACTGTCTTATTACAATAGACTTTTGTCAATACGGCAATATATATCAACTATTGTTTTACTTTAGCATCACGGCAAAAGACAATGACGCCATGCTAGCTTGTGATCCTTAACATCTCATATGGCGTCATTTTAATTCAACTCCCATGTTTTTCCCAATGTCAGTTCATACATTTTCCCCCATACCTTCCTGTATTCCCATACTTACATATAACATTTGATAGACTCACTCATATTACCTTCATTATTGTTTGCCTTCCTAATAACGTGTTGTAAGGTCTTCATGGCAATTCAGAGGTGTCTGATATCTTTACTAACATTTTCCTTCCTGCAAAAATCATAAGACAATCAAAAATAAAAATCACCATTTTGTGGTACACATTTCATGTTTAAGTATATCTGATATAAAAAAAAATAAATGATATATATGTGAGGTTCCCATCTCCTTCAATTATGTAATCATTATTTTCCATCATCATGCACTCACTTATCCCATCTCGCCCCCCTCCAGTCACCCACTGGATCGCTACCAAACTTGGCCACCAAAAGCTGAGGTCGCTACGGGGAAGGCGAGATTATCTTGCAAGCCATATACTGTATAATATAACCCGTGATGGAGGGTAATGGGTGGACCCTGACAGAGTGCAGGGGTTATAACACTTCCTGCCAGCTCAGAGCCAGCCTAGAGATTTTGGCCTGGGAAAGATTAAAGCAAAAGCCACTGTGCCGTGCCTCTCTGCTGCCCCAGCTTGACCATAAACAGACAGGCGCGGCTCAGTACCACTAACCCAGCCACAACACCACACCGCATCACACTACACCACACAAAACAACACCACACCACATCATTCTACACCACCACATTGCCCCGTCCCTCTCTGGTCTTCCAGCTTGAACATAAACTTGCTGGAGCGACTTAGTACCTGCCGTAAATCACTCAGCCAATCACACCCACCACCACTCTGCCTCACTTGCAATCCAAAAACACCATATTATTAAAATACTTCACAGGAATATCAAGATATATCATCTAAATTAATTTCATGCAACAGCACATTCGTCAATTGCTACTACTCGTACGTTATATTACAGTTAACCTGAACAATAATTCGCTTTTTACTCATTTCTTAGTACATTTTTTCAACACGTTAATAATGATAATAATAAAAAAAATACCATTTAGTTCTCCAAAACCTAATACACCTACACATACCGCAGCATGACGTTCTTTAACAGGACGGTGTCTATTGTAGGCTATTTGATTCTTTGTACAACCAAATAATTGTACTGTACGCAACATAGGGGAGACACATCATAGTGAAGAGGTATGGAGCATATATCTAACCCCTTCAGCTCGAAGTCTTCCCTCATTTAAATAAAATAGTTTAGCAAAGACGGAAAACCACAATACGAACACATGTCATGGGTCTGAGAGAGTGAAAATCGCATCAACACCACCCATGCTCAATAGCACCAGAGACGTCACTTTCTCCGTCAGATAATTACGGTATGATGATTAAAATATTCGGTCTCGAGGGTTCAGACTTTCATGGGAGCTTCGAAACACCGGCCTCACATATTCCCACCCATGATCAGTATCTGTCTTATCCCAGCCGTCCCTCGCTACCATGACAGTATACCACCATCATCAGAGTCTGCCTTATCCCAGCCGTCTCTCACTGCCATGACAGCAAACCACCATGTTCAGTATCTAAGCTATCCCGACTGTCTCACTTCCATGACAAAACACCACCATGATCAGCTTCTGTCTTATCCAGGCCGTCTCTCACTACCAGTACCACCATGATCAATATCTGTCTTTTTCTAGCAGTCCCTCACTTCCAAGACAATACAACACCATGATCAGTATCTGTCTTCTCCTAACTGTCTCTCATATCAAGACAGTGCAAGGTCACACTGGGATGGGGTTAGGAGGGGGCGAGACGAGGGTAGTGATTGGCATAAAGTCCACCTGAGCAACTATGCGCGACTGAAACCTGATACGCTGTGAAGTGCATTCTGACCCCTCATTACAATGAGAATGAGCCATTTTTAAATTCATTGCTTAATGCTTGGAGAAATTACTTCAGCGTCATGCTACCTGCCTTTTTCACTAAGGGTAGACGAGTAGTACTGGACCGGGGAACAAGTAGCACCACACCGGCTAATTAGGTCTCGTTCTGCTGCTTCTACTTACATCACTACCGCCATAGTGTTACGCTCAGGTTACGTAACGATCCTCTTAATGTCAACACTGAAAAAATGCACACCCGAGGCAAAGCATAACTCACAGTAAGCAGGCAAGAAAAATAATCTTTACGTGAACCAGACACTTACCTTACCAGCGTCTATCTTTCCCGTTTAATGACCCGACAACAAAATCAGGTGACTCAGGAACGAGGTGGTTAATTATGTAATGGCCTTATTAGTCGTCGTGTGCCAGATTTTTCTTCGCCACAACTTGATGACCTCATACAAAGTTGCGGTGTAGATCTTGCCTGTGTGGTCCCTGGTCTTTATTGTCCCTCCAGATGACGCTGATACAGAAAACGAAAACATGATTTATTCCCACACTGTATGACGTCTGGGTCTTGTGCAGTTCGTATCAGTATTCACAATTCAAGCCAGTGAAGGGTATTACTGTTTACTTAAATTTATGGTGGAGATAAGAAGGACCCTGCCTTTTTTCTGACATCACCTTCTCTATCAGTACATCACTGGGTGGCCACCCTTATAAACACACACCCCAATGTACAACACACAAAAATGGAGAAAAGGCGAACACTGTCACATGCCTGTGTGTATACACTTGTTATTTTTAAACCCTTCCGTGCAATAACACCTTCTATTACTTGTTCCTGCTACTGTTAAACGACTTTATTTAGTTTTGAAGAGATCCCCTGGGACTGAAAAGGCCAGAAACGGGCTGAATTTCTTCTTCATTATCACGAGTCTCCACTACACTGAATATATCGTCTAAAAGTTGTACCGCTAAGTATGAAACAAAAAATATCTCTGCGATGAAATGGTTGTTAATCCTGTTCACGACCATTGGCAACTGAGGAGGAAAGGACGGTGTGGCTTGTTACAAAGGTGTTCATTCACTGTTCTTCTTACAACACCAGTGATATAAATTCTGCTGTTATTCCTCGTCACTGATGATGCTAGCATCAGTTTGCACTTTTTAAAACTTATTCGTTTGTTCCTTAGCCTCCTTCATTACTAATATCAGTCCTGTTCTTGTTATTAAGGACTGTTATCAAGACACTTTCGTTCAATATTTGTATTACTTTCCTTAATATTGGTAACTGCCAGAGACGAAAGAACAGGTAATAATAAACAGCAATTATGTGCTGGTTTGTTGTCTCACCCCCTCGTCATTTCTGTCAGCCATGTTCTTGCTTCCTGAGGTATGCACTTGTTATAAGGACGCGTTGTGTTATTTGTTGTTTTGCCTTACCATATCGATGTTATATATGATGAGAGAACATATGTAGCCCATTACACTGGTCACTCTACTGATAGTTAGCCGAACTTTATAAACTACATTCCCTACTTCTGGAACCTGCCCATCCTATGTATTAGTGAAAAATGCAGTTACGACCACGATGACGACAATAATGATGTCCTGGTATTATTCTTAAGGTTGGTTACAAATGCGTGTTCACTGGTTCTGTCAGGCATCTCGATCTAATGCTCTATATATATATATATGTGTGTGTGTGTGTGTGTGTGTGTGTGTGTGTGTGTGTGTGTGTGTGTGTGTGTGTGTGTGTGTGTGTGTGTGTGTGTGTGTGTGTGTGTGTGTGTGTGTGTGTGTGTGTGTGTAGCAACTCATTCCGCTGCCTCTGGTCATCTTCCGGGCCCCAAGTGCTTCCAGTTCACATGCCAGGGTGTTGTGCTGGGGACGTAGTAGGTGTGTGTGGGGAGGGGCAATGCTACGAAGTATGGTGCATTCCTGTTGCTGATTCACACCCACTGATTAATGTGCATGTCCTCCACTCCCCTTCCCCTGGCCAGACATGCGGCCTTTCCTAAACACGCGTCGTTTGTCAATGTTAATGGGAAGTTATTTATCCTTCCATTGTGAGCAGCAGCGTCCCTCATGAGGCCTGCAACGTGTGTGTGCCACTGACATAGTCCTCATCATTACGTCTCCCACTATTGACCTTAGGCACAGAGTCCATTCTCGAGATATGTTAGTCCACCCAAACACCAACAGAGGGCTCGACAACATATTTCACACTTTACAAATTTAGCAAATCACAAAAAGTTTTACACACACACACACACACACACACACACACACACACACACACACACACACACACCTTCATCTCATATAACACTGTAATAACAACTTCCGCCGCTCGTCCTTGAGTCAGGCCTTATAGCTTATAAGCATGCTCGAGGGAAGAGATTTTGCTTTTCCTTTTGTGTAGAAAACAGGAACCTAAAGCTGTATGCCGGCACATTTCGCCCCTTCTTATTACATTTTAACCATGTAAAGTCAAACTGAAGATCAACTGATTATGCAATATCCCGATACAAAGACTGATAAAATGAAGTGGAGGTTATAGGCATAGGATAAAAGAAGAGTGAGAAGAGTTCTTCCAAAGGGAATCTGTTGTGATTTGGAAAGATCGAGAATACCGGCTGAACTTAGTCTTCAAAAAGTTCGAGAGATAAAGGATAATATGTCTTAATTATTCGTACTGTGCATACCCTCCTGAACCTACCCACACCCAGCCTCAATAAATGCTGCAGTTGTCTACCTAGGCGCTTTCCACGCCAACACCCACCCAAACCACCTACTCACACTTCCCATACTCTCCACTTCAACCCCATCTACCCACCCTCTTCCTACCCACACGCAATCACATCACTTACCAACATTTCCTAACTACTCATAATTACACGCTCATATACACCCACACCACCTACCTACACAATCTATCAACAAAATCTTTGCCCAAGCCACCTGCCCACAGTCACTCATATTTCATTCCGATAAACTTCATCATCTATCCTCCATTCACACATACTTCACTCCGCCATTCACAAACACGCTGACCCATTCATACACTGCTCACTCTAACACACCCTCCTTCCCTCCCTCCCTCCCACAAACACCCATCTTCCCACCTGCTCTCCTCTATCCGTCCTAAGCCTCCCGTCCCACCCTTTGGAGCTGACCACAAGTAGACGAGGAGCAAAAACTCACTGGACATTTATTACACAAGCCAAGTCATTCCACCATGGTCCACATAACGTCACTGTACCTTCACTTCCACTAGCCTTTTTAAGTGGTTAATTAACAGATGCAGTTGACACGAACTGCCTGGCCGCTGTTGTAATTTTCACTAACTACAACTAAACTCACACCCAAACACAAGAAACAAAACCTAACTCAACCAGACGGAACCACACTCAATCCTCTTCCTAACCTAGTTCCATATCTATCTTATCCAGACCCAGATTAAAATACCCATATCTCTGCTGGCCACACAAACAGTAATCGCATCCACACTAACCGACAATTTAACCTAACCAAATCTGACCTAATCTAACCTAATGTAACCTAACTTCACATTTAACGATCCTGATATGTCCAGTGCCAAACAGACCTTTACGACTAATAATCTTTAAAATGAAAATCGTGCAAATTTAGGCGGTAACTTCTCTCTCTCTCTCTCTCTCTCTCTCTCTCAGATGTCCTGCCACCTCCTCTAGCACAGTAGGATCTGTTTGGGAAGCGGTCTTACTCGAATTTATGGGTCCGGCTTGGAATGGGGTAGCAAATTTGATTAGGATGATACTGGGCACCTTTCTGTTCCTTCATCTGCTGATCTGTTCATCTGTCTTTTTTATTTATTAATCTCTATCTATCCCTCCATCCATCTGTCTATCTATCTATCAATCCATTGATCTATCCATCTATATTTACATATCAAAATATTCAATCTATCTGGGTAGTGTTCATGAAAGCACAGTTTCTCTTTAACGTGCCAAACCTTTCAGAAAGTGACTTCGCACTTCTTTTTTTTTAATAGCGAGAAAACAGGACAACGAAGATGCCGAGTGTTGAAGGAATGAGTTGTATGTCGCTGAGGGTAAGTACACAGTCTTCTGAAACATTAACACAAACAACAACAACAACAAAAGGTAACAATGCTTGAGGGGTAGAAAACAACCAGATTCCATATATACACAATAAGAGACATTAATAATTATGTCACACCGTCATCACGTCACTGTTATGAACGACGTAATGACCGCTAAAAAAATGGTGTGAAATGCGATGGAGGGAGTTATTAGTTTGTAATACTGGTGTGTGTGTGTGTGTGTGTGTGTGTGTGTGTGTGTGTGTGTGTGTGTGTGTGTGTGTGTGTGTGTGTGTGTGTGTGTGTGTGTGAGAGAGAGAGAGAGAGAGAGAGAGAGAGAAGAGGGGGGGCAGGATCTGACGAACACCATTCTTCGACATTCAAAACAAAAGAAAGAAAAAGGAAAAAATGTCCGTCTGTATACAAGAGTACGCCAAGAACGACAAAAAGGGTACTTGAGATGAAGACAAACAGTAGATGGAAGGGTAGAATCCTTGGCACTTTTTTTTTTTTTTTTTTTTTTTTTTACGTGTCCGACTCTGGGCAAAGGCTCAGGGCCTACTTCTTGGGGGCAGTCACCTATCCCAAGGCCCAGTAGTCCTCCTACATCTCCACATGTCACCACTTCGGCGCTAACACCCACCGTCCATTTTGAATACATGCTAGGACTGTCTCATACAGGACTGGTGTATTGGTATTAGCGGGGGTACTTTTATGACATGTCGGCGGGTCATCTGGTAGATCAGGAGAGTCCGCTTTTAGGAAATTCAAATCCTTAAACTGTTCCCTTCCCCAGCCGGGATTCGATCCTGGGTCCATTAGGACTGCAGGCCGCCTCTCTACCGATTCAGCCACCGCCTCCCCCAATCTGGAAACTTAGAATTTATGCCAGACTACTGAGTGTTTGAAAAAGAGAGGAAAGTTTTAAATGGAAACAATAATGTGTACTGAAGAAGGAGGGAACAAACTGATATGTAACAGTGAGACGTAGAGAAAGGAATGAAGAGTGAGAAGTGAAAAGAGGTGGAGGTAAAAAAGAGGAAGAAATGTGAGACTTTGGCCAGTAGTCCTGTCGGGGAAGGAAGTTTCCTAACATCTACAGGGAGCAGACACAGCGTAGCAGAGAACTTAAGAACAAAAGGTCTCTCTATCTATCTATTGCCAGACGCCATATTCCCGTAAGAAATGGTCGTTTGTCTTTGAGTCAGTTGTTTTACTGGGAGGGGTACTAACCCTCCAACAACCCACATGCTGACACGTAAGAAACATGTATGGGTTGGTTATACGGTTACTGCCCAGAGTTGTAAATGATTTCACGGCTTACAAAAAACCATTTGCCTTGTCACTCAATGTAATGCCACCTCAAAAGGAAAGAAGAGTAATAAAAAGTGACAGAAAAGATGGGAGAAACAGGAAGGGAAGAGGGTAGACATAGAAAAAAAAAAAAAGAGTGATAAAGGTGAAGGAAGAAGCTGGCAGCACTAATGGGAAGAAACATTTGATCAATAAAGTGAAAAGTGAAGAAGGCAATTGGCGTTAAGAGTGAGAGAATATTGTAAACATTTCATGGGGATATGGAGATGGACTGGGAGGCAGAAAAACGGAAGGGGGGGGGGAGGTACGTAGATTACATTACATAAGGAATGAACAAAAGTAGTGGAAGGGAAGACTGACTGCGTAGGGGTAATTTCAGGATTGACATGGTGTTTGAGAGCGCGAGAGAACGTAATGGAGGAAATTTTATTAAAGGGATGGATAATGTTACATAAAATAAACAAAGAGATGAAGAAATGTTATAAAAGGGATGGATAAAGTTAGAGGAGAGAAACGAAAAGTGTGAATGATGGTAAAAGGAATAGTACGGGAAATGTGAGACTCGTGGAGACTGATGGGAAATGCAAACGAATAAGACAAGGACACTGAAAAAGGAGATGAAAGAGATGAAATGAGGTGAGAGGAGAAGAAGGGGTAGGGATGAGTAAGAATGAAGTGGGACTGAAAAGTCTGGAAAGAAAATAATAATGAGGATGGGCGGAAAAAGTTGCCTAAATGAAAAAGTGGAGAAAAGTGAGTGAAAGAGTGGGAGTAGGGAAAGGGGGAAACAGGTACCAAAGCAGGATAACTGGTGTAAGGAAAATATGATGAAATAAGGAAGGAGTAAAACTGAAAGAAGGGTTAAGAGAATAAAGCAGGTAAGTGTAAGGAATTCTGGTACGGAGAAAGAGATGAAATCTGGAAGCAGGGGATAGAAATGGGTGCTGGAGTACAGAAATAAGGTGAAGAGGAATGAGAAATTGTGAAACCTATTAAAATGTGAAGAAAATCTGGGGGACGTTAACTAAAGGACAGATGTTGCTAGCGAAACTTAGCCTTAACATTACCGGGAAAATATCGTCCTAATGTGCAGTTCAGTTTTAACAAATCCTTCAGTTAAGGAAGATTTACAGAGACAAATTACAGGCTTTCACACTTCTTCGAAACTGACTTTATCTAAAAGTTGCAGCTGTCTTTGACGCAACGAATATGAGTGAAATGTAAATGCATTCTTATGAGACCAGACCAGACCAGACAGGTGGATAATATATTACACTTTTAAGTACTTGATTATTCCGAGTATATTTTCAAGCTCCAGTTAGTAAATATATATATATATATATATATATATATATATTCTCCACTAAATCTGGAAGGGTGAGAGAGGTAAAAGCGAGGTCGGTGGGAGGAGGGAAGTTGATATAACCAAAGCCTGTGACTCAAGGCTGCTTATCATCGTTGCGTTAAGTCATCAGGAAGCACCGCAGCGCTTACAATGCAGGGATGGCCCAGGTTCCAATGACGGCATGTGCATAAGGCATTGGGGCCCGTGCACGAAAATTCTTGTGAAGATCAGTTTTATGCACACGGACTAAAAGACCTTCGCTATTTTTAAGCGCAAAGCTACTCGCACTCGCTAAGTCCCGCTAACCATCATAAGAGTTGCGAACTCAGGACGCAAAAATATCCATTTTGTTCACATTTTTTCTTTCTTTTTCTTCATTAATTCAAACTACAAAATAAGTCGTTCATGAGCATGTTAGATACCAAAACACTATGTAGCAACCGGGGATGTTTCCTACATATTAAGAGCTGTATTCGCGCTACAGTACACTAGTTACTGTCTAAAAATATTCTGCACCATTTGAACGTTTTGTGTGTGTGTGTGTGTGTGTGTGTATCTATATAATCAGCAAAATAATACTATACCTGTGCATTCAAATCCTGCCATACCTTAACTACATCAATCACAACCATCTCAGATCGACCTCAAAGACAACTCTAATTCTGCACATTCCCACAACTCAGCTATCTATATGCGGGTTCCAAACAACCAAGCCTACCCTAATGCAACCACAACCATCACTACTTGTTCCACGCATAGATTTTTCTGTGATATGAAAATTGTCTGCACTTCAGCTTCCTTATCCTTCCTGTAAAAACAAGTCACAGTTATGAGGGAAACTGATGGTAAGTTTGTGAGTCAAGGTTTGGAAGTAGAAGGCTGAGGTCAAAGAAGGGTGCCAGTGGATAATGGAGAGAGAGAGAGAGAGAGAGAGAGAGAGAGAGAGAGAGAGAGAGAGAAATGCTGCCATAAATATGTACTCGCACATTTGAGTCTGATAAATAGAGAGGAAAAGATGGAGGGAACACGGTGGAAGATAATGAGAAGGGGTAGCTAGGAACAACCTTTGATATGCAAACTGCCCACCGCCTGATCAACATAACCCAAATCTCCACGGGACTTGGTCTGCATTCATTTCAACCTGTCTTTATGCCACTAGAGTTATGACTGAGACCGCATCTTATACTTCTTTGCATCTTACGTCGTTTTACATAGGGTCCGTATATACCGATATATTTTGCCTTGTACGAGTATAATATGGTCCTCAGTCTATTCATGGCTGCGCCATATATATATATATATATATATATATATATATATATATATATATATATATTCTGATACCCATATGTCCAGACACCAACGCGTCTTAACCCATCTGTGGCTGCGTCTTGCTTCTCAGTGCGTCCACAGGCCAATGCAGCATACTGTGCCTGCGTCTTAGTTTCTGGTGCATCTATGGGCTCTGCAGTTGCTGTGTTCGTAGATTCAATTCACTTTTCGAATAATTCTAAGGCTGATATGATAACAAAGCACTACAAATATTTACAAGGCATATGCACACGAACTAGCCTACTGCTGCATCACTAACAGGTACCTGAAGGACAAATATTTAGTCCCCCAAAATATGGTGCCTACTGGTATTTAACACAGGAACGGGGAGTTTTTGGAGACTTGCCAATTAATTATATCCTAACCGAAATGAAGGTAGCCTAGGCATGTGTGTGTGCTTGATAGGCAGGAATCAGATACTGTGCTCACCTGACTGTTGACCGTGCATTAAATTTATAACACTCCACTTTTTTTTTTTCTGGGCTCTCCTTTCCTTTCATTAATTCCTCAGTTCTTATCACATTATACCTCTTGTACTACATTCACTAACTTATCCCCAGTCCTCTCCTTCACCACATACCCACCACCTCTATTTTTTTTTTTTTTCCCCTGCGTCCCCACAGCCAAACCCTACGCTTATCGCTGCATCCTTAACCACCCTATACCTAGTTTTTGCCTCCCACGATCGTAAAACTGACTGGAAAGCCGAGATAATATAATTCCCCCCAAAAGTTTCCCCCAAGAGATCTTATCGAGAATTAATGTGTTGGTAGCGGCCCTAACAACTGCCCTACTGAAACCTTTACTTAGGACGGTAATTGTGGCGCCCAAATCTGGACACACAGGTACTTAAATCCACTGCCCCCTGGCCTAATGGAGATCTCCGAGGACCAGAGGGGAAGAAAGAGTGGGTAAGATGGATGTAAATAAGTTTAACATAGTATGATGAGGTAAGGAATATGGCCGGAAATGAAGGGGAAGATGCACATAAGTACGGGTAGATGGTTTATAAGATGGTCAGTAGGATGACGCAGACGACAGATATTACCATACGAAGAATGACTTAAAATATGTGGAAAGCAAGGTGAAAGCAGAAGCAGATGAGTAAGAACGGAAAGAGAAAATAGATGGAATGCAAAAGGCACCAGCAGAAAGATCTCGATCATGAGAAAAGGGAAAACAAGAAAAAAAAAAAAAAAAAAAAAGGAGGGGGGACAAAAGATTGGAAAAGGAAGGAGGTACCAGACGGTGAGATGGAGTAAGCTTAGTAAGATGCAGAAACGGGATAAGAAATTGCTGAACGGGCACAGGAAAACACATGAAGGAGGAACCGTCGGAAACAGTCGCCAAGCAGAAAAAGCAAAAGAGGAGGCTGGGTAGGAGGAAACATGAAAGGAGATGGAATGCAGACGCGGGAGTGTGGGGGCAGAAAATGGAAGAAGAACAGGAGAATGAACAACAGGAAGAAAAGGATGAGGAAAAAGAGAACGAAGCAGAAAATAAAAAAGACTTGACTGAGGTTTGATAATTACTCTGCATCTAACCAAAATAACCCCATGTACATTATGCTATTTACAATTTAATAAAGAAGCAAAAGTCTGAGTTACTAACTATATACTCACTACCAACCAGAAACAATTTTACCATCAATTTCTTGTCGTACACCCGAAAGCACTAGTTTCTCCCCCCCTAGTAGCCGGAGTCGCGGCCAGTGAGCGACCGGGCGATCGAACACCCCACACCCACCGCCCCTACCCAAACCCCAGTGTAAATGTTGTTGGACAGATGTGGAACGGCCGAAGCTGGTGATGTTACAATGTGTCATGATCGTTTTTATAGACAATCAGAACCAGTAAGGGTAAGTATATAAAGGTATTTAAGGTTAATACTGTGCTGTTATCAACAACATATGAGAATGGCACGAAAATGGAAGAAGACCTACAATGTATTGTGTTATTGGCTATACTGTATACATACGTCCTATATTATAATGTTACAAATAAGTATATAAAAGTAAACAACATCTGTTGAAAGGTATGATGTCTTTTCTTATCCATTCCCCACCACCCTACTCTCTGGGTTCCTGTCTCCACAAAACGTCTCTTTTACCCTCTCGTCCCTCTCGCCCTTTGTTAACCAACATAAACTCAGATAATGATGAAATGATCCGTCAGATATTGAGTATGTTATCATACACCAACAAATCAATAGCATACAATACTTCGGTATATCTGCAAATTATATCATCCTGATTTAAGCCGTTACGTGACATACAGACTGTAAGTTGGACCTTGTGTTACAAGGACATACGGTTGTTTATCGTTAACACAGGTTATGTGTGGTTTTGGATGTCCATTAATTTATTTTAACGTGGCAATTTAAGCCTTACATTATAAACACGTAAGGTTTATGTTCCTGTCATTATTGGATGAACGAAACGAATCAGGGATTGGCTCTGACGAACCACAAACTTTCTGCCTTAACGAAAATGTGCCGACCTCTTGTCACAACAGTGACACAGTGTCTTTATGTTTCCGATTAACCCACATTCAGTCATACACATAAAGACACTGTGTCACTGTTGTGACAAGAGGTCGGCATATTTTCGTTAAGGCAGAGAGTTTGTGGTTCGTCAGAGCCGATCCCTGATTCGTTTCGTTCATCCAATAATGACAGGATCATAAACCTTACGTGTTTATAATCATCATCATCACCATCATCATCCGGACCTCCTTTCCCGCCCAACGGCAGGGTGAGGAGTAGCAATGTCCAGACAGCCCAAAATTGCCCAATCCAATGGGCCACGCTTCCATTCACTCATCATTCAAGCCCCCGGAATCCTGGCTCTATCGGATACGCCAAAAACATTCACCACGTTCTGTAGCTTCACATATCGTATCCGACAGAGCCAATCCAGACGCTGCCACGTTAAAAAGGGGTGCCAAAAATCCCTGATCATGCACATCTCCTCACAAAATTCAACCAGCCAGCTCGATCTCCTGTCAGTGCCCTAGCCTCAGGGACTTCCAAACCTCTCTTCCTCACACATTTATCCACCATATCTCTCCACCTTCTCCTTGGCCTACCTCGCCTCCTCCCTCCTTCGAATTCGCTCAGATATACCTTCTTCACCACTCTATTGTTATCCATTCTCTCCACATGACCATACCATCTCAGTACACTCTCTTCAATTCTGGTGTCCACCGACTTCCTCACTCCGCATCTTTCAAAAATCACAGTATTTCGTATCCTATCCACTCTCTGTACTCCACATACATTCCTCAGCAGTCCCATGTCCACTGCTCTTACTCTTGACTTTTCATTTTCATGCCACACCATAGTCTCACATCGATATGTTAAAGTTGGCACTAACACTCCTTCATGTAAGCCTCGTGCAGCTGCAACACTTGAAGCCTCTGTTTCTTATCAAGGCCTTCATTGCACCAGCTACTTTTCTTCCTTGTGTCACTCTGCTTTCAACTTCTTTTGCACATTTTCCTCTCTTTTCTATCACTGTACCCAGGTATTTGAACTCTCTTACCAATTCCAGTCTCTCTTCATTCACTGTTACATTGCACTGGGAGTCACCTTCTCTCTCAGTAACCATCACTTTACTCTTTTCTACATTTACTCTCAAGGAACGAAGCTTACAGACATCAGCAAAACTCTGCACTAGCCTACCAAGTTCTTGTCCGGTACTTGCAAGCAGTACTGCATCATCAGCATGCAACAAATTTGAGATATTCCATCCATCACCATTCATTACCAATGTCATCCCTCTCTCCATTAGCCTACTCGTGTTTTCACTTCTCTCATCACCCCATCCATATATTCGTGTTTATAATGTAAGGCTTAAATTGCCACGTTAAAATAAATTAATGGACATCCAAAACCACACATAACCTGTGTTAACGATAAACAACCGTATGTCCTTGTAACACAAGGTCCAACTTACAGTCTGTATGTCACGTAACGGCTTAAATCAGGATGATATAATTTGCAGATATACCGAAGTATTGTATGCTATTGATTTGTTGGTGTATGATAACATACTCAATATCTGACGGATCATTTCATCATTATCTGAGTTTATGTTGGTTAACAAAGGGCGAGAGAGAGGGACGAGAGGGTAAAAGAGACGTTTTGTGGAGACAGGAACCCAGAGAGTAGGGTGGTGGGGAATGGATAAGAAAAGACATCATACCTTTCAACAGATGTTGTTTACTTTTATATACTTATTTGTAACATTATAATATAGGACGTATGTATACAGTATAGCCAATAACACAATACATTGTAGGTCTTCTTTCATTTTCGTGCCATTCTCATATGTTGTTGATAACAACACAGTATTAACCTTAAATACCTTTATATACTTACCCTTACTGGTTCTGATTGTCTATAAAAACGATCATGACACATTGTAACATCACCAGCTTCGGCCGTTCCACATCTGTCCAACAACATTTACACTGGGGTTTGGGTAGGGGCGGTGGGTGTGGGGTGTTCGATCGCCCGGTCGCTCACTGGCCGCGACTCCGGCTACTAGGGGGGGAGAAACTAGTGCTTTCGGGTGTACTTGTGATCTATTTAGACAGGAAGGAAATGGGAAGGTGTAAAATCTTTCCTCTATTTTGTTCCTCCAATAAGAAAATTAATATAAAGTTCCCGGTGCGAGAAAAATGATCGTAGTTAAGCTATTTTGCAAGTGTGAGTTATCCCAGTCTGTCACATCAAGCTCGCAAACCCCAAGATAAGGGATCAAACAGGAGGGCTAGAGGGATGGAATCCATCATTTCATCAGTTTCTCCTTTCTCGACCCGTCTTCTTACCTCCGTTCCCACCAATTCTCTCTCTCTCTCTCTCTCTTCAGCTAACCAAAATAATCCCAAGCCTCCTACAGTACCATACAGGGATTGGATATGATATAGGTGATGCTTATTTACAGGCTGAAAACTTGATCAAACCTGCCAATGACCTCCCACACTGTGAATGGTTAAAAAAAAAAAAAAAAAACAGTAAAACCTGTAATAGTATCATTATCTTAGCTATTAATTTTGTACTTGTGGCCGAGTTCACTGCCTAGAAGTGATGATAAACTGGCAAGTTTCAAGACTGTCATTATAAATAACGAGGTACTTTCCAGAATCGACGGTAGTCACAGTATATACTTTCACACACACCTCTTCACACTGTTGAGTCATGTGGAATCAATCACCAGTTCAAATCATAACACACAAGTTCAGGAAGTAATATCGCATGTGGCAACCCTGAAAGTGGTTATCTGGCGCAATATCAAACCTTAAAGTATCAAAGAACCGAAGATCCTGACCTGACCAAAGAACGCAAGAACCTAACCTAACCTAACCCAAGAACCAGAGAACCTAACCTAACCTGAGATCCGGAGAACTAACCTAACAACTGGACAATTACTACCTGCTTTTATCTCAACCACCCACAAGAAATCCTTCAGCAACTTTTATCACATCACCCGCCATCGTCATCAGATAAAGAGATAAACTTTGACAGTCAGATTGGAAGAAAAATGGATTTTGTCTCTATTACGCCACGAACTGGTTTGTGTTGCTCGCTGGGCCTGGCCGGGGTGGGATTAAACTAAAAGACTGCAGTTAGAGGAGTGTCTTAGAGGAATATGGGAAGGAAGGAACGAACTGACTGAGAATTGGGTTGGGGAGTTTGTGTGAGAGAAAGGATTGGGAAGGGATGAAGGGCTGCAGTTATAAATGCAGAAGGAAGGAAGAGAAGTATACCAAGGATGATGTGAAGATCTAGGAGCAGAGCACATGTGGATGGGTGGGTTAGGATGGAATGAAGGACTACAGTTAGGAAGGTAAATGAAAAGAAGGGGAGAAGATAAACAGATGGTAAAGGGCAGGGTTGTGCGGAATGTTTGAGAACGCAGGGTAGAAAGGATCGATAGACTGCAGTTAGGAAGGTGGATGGGAAACGAAGGAGAGGACGACCACAGAAGAGATCGGGGGATATGACTGAAAGGACGTGAAAGGGTGAGTTGGGATGGAGTGTACAAATCTAATTATATAAGTGGATGAAAGGAGGTAGAGTTGGCGGTAGGCCACGGACGAGATGGACAGACAGGAGAGGCGTCTGTGCTGATGGGTGTTAGGGATCTTCCTTACCCGACGAAAATACCAGCCATTGCCTCACATTCCGATTCCTCCCACACTGGTCCCCCCATGCAAGCCTCCCGCAGTGACTTTCTCCTCACGCAAATACTGACCCCCCTCACTTCGGTCTTTATTTTATACTTACTATCCCCAGACAACTTTATTTAGTTTTAAGAAACCTACTGAAATTGAGGGGTTAAGCACAGCCTTCAGTAAACCCTTCAATACAACCAAGATGTAAAGTGGTTCTCGGGCTGAAGATGTTTTGGCACAGTGAAAGATGAAGGGAAGAAAGATATTACAGGAAAGGAAAGAGGGAAAATGTCATTGACGAAGAGGAAGAATAGAAAACGGAAGAAAAGAGATATGAAAAGAAGAAAAGGAGAGAGAGAGAGAGAGAATCTTCACCCTCACCAACACGTCCCCGTCTGACTACCATCACTAGTCTGGTATAAGTGTTTTTAATAGATGAATTATACAGCATTAAACACTATCACGGCATCTACGCTTATCTCAGACATCACCAATATACTGCAGAAGGGAAGGAGGGAGGGAGAAAAGGGGGAAGGTCATAGGTGGCTTGATAAATGGAGGGGTGAGAGAAGCTTCGTTGAGAGTAGTAATCTTATCTTAATATGCTGCACAAGCCCATTGGTAGTTAGACCAGAACGCCACGCGAATTTAGTTAATATGCGAAAATATGAAAAGAAGGATATACAGTAATTTAATGTGCAGCCCGGTCACAATATCCTAAGCAATTCTGTCTACGATAAATGAAGACTCAACAACACCACATAACTCAGATCATAAGCTAGGCGTCGATCTACAAGATCCCAGATCGAAGCTGGCGGCAAAAAGTGACAAAAACCCATCCATCCATCAGCCAACACTTTTCTGCCCCATCAGCAGCGTAGTACTACAGGGAGAGGTTGCTCAGTCCCGACATTTAAGGCGAGGGTGACCAGCCTCACTCGCCCATTTGTGGTATTATGGGAGCAATAAACACCAGCCATTCTTCAAATGAAACTCCTTGTGAACACCACCTGGTCAGAGCGCTTTAATCATTAAAACCACCAGGTGTAATTTGGTTGTGTCGTTATCATCCAGCGTATTAATGGTTTCTTGGGCTACAGTGAACCATATGACTTGTCACTGCGCAGCGTCACCTGAAGGCAGCAGTACCATACACTGACTGAGTGGATGGTAGGCCCACCTACCATACAATAAATGTAATGAAAAGTTTTATTGCGTATGCAAAAGTGATAGGAAGTACTATAATTTTTTTGTGACAACGTCTCCCTCGATTATTCTACACATTCTTACTCCCTCTCGGTACGGCTGATTAATGCAAGAGTTAGCAGGTACTCTCAAACCTTCACAAACATAACTAATAAAACTGGGTTAGGCATTTGCAGTTCGTGCCTCGTCTTGGCTACGACTTATAATCTTTTCAATGGAATGTTTCAGAGAGAGAGAGAGAGAGAGAGAAGGGGAGAACGACATAAAGCTGCCCCCTTCTCTCCACTCTTCATTCCACTCCCCCCCCTTTTTTTCTCTTATTTCTTTCCTTCGCCTCCTTTCCTTTCCATCCCAACCATACCTTTCCCTCTGTCTCTCAACCCACCGTGCTGAATTTACTTCAAGTTCATTCATATCTTGTATACTAAATTCGGATCCACCTAATCCATCCAGGCCGGTTTAGATACGTTCCAGTCAAGCCTGTATGACGGTATGTTAAAATTCAGCTGACCTTAGGCGAAGATATCCAAGATGTTATTTTTTGTAAGCATTTTTGGTGGGGTAAAGGTGGTATGAAATGGCAGGTCGGCGGAATGGAGTGGGTGGTGAAGATGGGCAGTGTAGTGGGTGAAAATAATGGAAGGTGGGCGGAATGGAGTGTGTGGGACCGGTAGGGAGTGGGTGGTGACAGTGGGTGTTGTGAAGGGACGTAATAATAGATGGTGGGGGGAATGGAGTGGGTGGGACGGGCTGGGAGTGGGTGTTGATGATGGGCGGTGTAGAGGCCGGTAATAATGGCAGGCAGGCGGAGTGAAGTGGTTGGGACGGGCTGGGAGTGGGTGGTGATGATGGGAGGTGTAGAGGGTGGTAATAATGTCAGGTGGGCATAAAGGTGTGGATGGGATGTACTAAGATGCTGGTGCGTGGTGAAGACTGTGGTGTGGGTTGTGTGGTTTGATCAGTGAAGATTTATATAAAGGTCTCCCCCCCCCCATAACAATAATAAGAAACCAACACAGCGTCGCAGGTAACTACCAGTCAGTTTGTATAGATAGATAGATAGATAAACTAAAAATCACTTACCTTCGCTTCTACGGCACATCATCCAGCTTTACGGGATGACTCTGGAAAGAAAAATGAACATCCATTACAACAGAAGATACACAATATTAGGTCAAGTAAAAATTTAATAGTACCAAATAATGGCAGGATTATTACCTCCGCCACAGAGGTTGTTTTCATCCTGTCCGTTTGTTTGTTTGTTGCTTGGTTGGTCTGTGAGCAAGATTACACAAAAACTACTGAACGTATTTCCATGTAACTTGGTAGAAGAAATGGGCCTTGGCCCAGAATAGACTCCAGTAAATTTTGGTGCGAATCCAGATGAATGTGTGGATCCATTTTTTTTTTTTTTTTTAACTTCCTTTAATATTGCGAGATAGGGTGTTTTTCGACGATTTCGTAAATTTTTCAGTGAATACTGCATGGATGTTGACGGCGGAGGTATGCGCTTTATGAGTGCCATTCTAGTTATCATATGTATCAATCAACCTATCTATTTATATATACCGGTTTACATATATATATACAGAAATGTATATAAAACTGCCCTACATCCCTCCTCCCCTCCCTCTCTCATGAAAACGTAAGACGATTACTGCAGGAGGTCGAATGACCCATGTATAGGCGGCTGCTACTGCAAACCTTATAGAATAAGAATGGCACAAGCTTCATCTCTCACGCATTCATTGTCTATCACTGACTGCAGTACGATAATACACACAAAACACCTCCGTTATCGTTAAACTGGCCATAGTAATCGTTTAATATTTTCATATTCTGCACCCCTCCCCCCGAAAAAAAAAAAATCCCTTTTGGTAGATCTAGTGATGTACTTAACCGTTTAGAAGTTTTTCTCTTATTTCAGTAACTTATTTCCCTGTTTCCTTTAGCACCGTTAACCCAACCATCAAAAGTAACACTAACCTGCAAAACCCCCAGCCTGACAACTCTATCACTGGTTCATCACACAAGTTCTACCATCCGTACAGTATGATGCAATGAGGCGTCAAAACGAACGCCAAGGCCGCATCAATCCATATTCATTATCATTTTAAATCTAATGTTTTTTCTTCACCACCACCCCGCGCCACAGCAATTTCTACGTCATGAGTTTCAGTGAGGGTTTGTGTTTGCACTGTATCGAGCACTTAGCACACAAGCAGTTCAACCACAAAATAATGTAACTGTAGCACAAAGTAGGGCTCAACCCAACCCCACCTAACAGCAATGCTTAACTGAGACTGGTGTGTAGCGCGTCCGCGCGTGTCGACTCGACGACTAACCACAATGCACAACCACACATTTTTACTGACACTAAAATCGCTCGAAGCACCAACTACTGCTACCCAATAACCCTAAAAATGCACATAAACTGTATCACTTATACTTATTTAAAAACATATTCGACAGAAATGGTGTATGAGACGAATTTACCAATGCGTCATTATTGGAAACGTTGGTAGCCCTGAGAAACAGCCCTACGGCACGCATAAGTGGACGAAGCTGAATTTTCTTAGCTTTTATATACAGTACATTTCCCAGTGAAAATTATTAGATATACTTCAAGGTTAGTTATTTATAGTACGTTGTGGTAGGAAAACATTGTGCAAAACCAATTATATGCGTCAGGAAAAATATCCGTAGGAATGATTGAAGGCAACATTCGCTATCTTCCTGCTACCGAAATCAGTCTTATAAAATGGAGATTTAATATACAGCACGTTAAAGGGTAAAACTGCTGCTTCCCAAATGATTCACAGACATAATGTACAGTACATTCTGTCACGTTATTCTGCTCTCAAATATTTTCAGTTACATAACCAAGACGAATAAAGTGTGACAAATAGCAGATGAACAACTGGAATGATGTAGTGTACTAAGCGAAATCGTTTGGAAACTGTCCCCCCCCCATATTTCAATGTTTCTCTTTATTCCTATTCCTTCTTTTATCCCTTTCTGCTTCTGTTATGCATTGAAGCTACATGTGCCTTGGCTTAATATCAATACAGTATTCTAGTAAGGTATTCTTTCTCTCCTTACTACTCATTTGCCTCCCACCTCGTACAAGCATAGCTACGCCAGTTTTCACTCCGAATCAACGTTGTCTCAGTCTGCAAATAAAGCGTATCATTACTGTTGAACTGATATCGACGAGAAAATGAAATTAAAACGAAAATCACCAAATACTAACAAATGTTAGTTATCACACTGCCAATTATCACAGGACTAGACAATCTCAGAGAGAGAGAGAGAGAGAGAGAGAGAGAGAGAGAGAGAGAGAGAGAGAGAGAGAATCGTATGACCACAGGAAATCATTTAACTCTTGGTAATTACACGGTCAGATACGGCCAGAACTGCACGATCCAATTTGCATAGAGTTGATGTATTAGCAAAAACAAAGGAAGTTTGAGCTGACATACTAACAACCAGCCAATTACCACAATGATAGGATTATAATGGGGTAATTAGGACCGTCAGAGGAATGGAGAAAGAGGAGGAGGGTGGAGAGGAGGAGGGGAGGATGTGAAGAGGTAGGAGGAAAAAACTTGGCTATGTGGAGGGATGGAGAGAAGTTATGTGGATAGACTCAGAGATGTTATGTGCAGAAGTGGAGGAAAGAGAACTAATGTGGAGGGGTAAAGGAGGGGAGGGTGTGGAGAAGAGACAAGTGGAGAAGCATGCAGATTATGTGGAGGGATGGAGAGAAGTTATGTGGAGGGGTGGGGCAAAGACGAGTTGTATGGGGGGATGAGGCAGAGAATAGGGTGTGGAGGGGAGGTCAAGTGAAAAGTAGACAGATCCTGAACGAATGAAGAATAATTACGTGGTGAGATGGAGAGAAGTTATGTGGAGGGGTGGAGGAAGGCCAAATTATGTGGAGAGGTGGAGGAAGGCCGAGTTATGCGGAGAGGTGGAGGAAGGCCAAGTTATGTTGAGAGGTGGAGGAAGGCCAAGTTATGTTGAGAGGTGGAGGAAGGCCAAGTTATGTGGAGGGGTGGAGGAAGGCCAAGTTATGTGGAGAGGTGGAGGAAGGCCAAGTTATGTGGAGAGGTGGAGGAAGGCCAAGTTATGTCCTCTCTCTCTCTCTCTCTCTCTGTGCGTGCAGGCTGGCATGCGTGCGGGAGGGCGGGTGGGGTGCATGTCCGGGTCCGTGTGCACCACCACGTCCGCTCTGGTGATGTGAAAAAGAACCACTTGGTGTCACTGCAGACTTTTTTCGAGCGTGGTGTTGAGCAGCCAGTGACGGTCGTACCAGCCATTGTCACACTCTCTTTATATATGGTCTGAATACTATCTAACTTAACACCTGTATTAAAACATCCCAAGCAAAGGAAACGTTTTAGATTCTTTTCTGTGTAGTCATTTATTCCGGCTTTAACTTGCTTTATAATTTGTGGGGAGTTTTGTTAGAGCTGATAAAAAAACTAAAAATGAGGACTTAGAAAACAAGGGAAAGACATTAACGATGAGAATAAGAAAACACTAAATATAAATATAAAGGCGAGTGACTAAAAATGACACTAAAGAAACGACAGTCTACACAAATTACCAAAGGCAAATTAAAATGTAACATAATACCAGCGAAAAAGATACAGATAACAGTAATAAACCTGTGATGGAGAAAAGACAGTACGGACATCTCTTACTCTTTATTTCCTCTCTCTCTCTCTCTCTCTCTCTCTGCACGCGTAAGGAGGGAACTCAACACAGAATTATCATTGGGGTCGGTAACCTCTTGATCTCAGTCATACCCCAACCCTCGCACGGTGGACAAAGTGTAAAAAAATACTCCCACCAATATGAGGCATAGGAGCAGGGAAAAGTGGGAGGGGGTTATACAAATATTTACTGGTATCAGTATGAGGCACAGAAGTACAAGGCGATATTTAATAAAACTGCCACCAATATGAGGCACAGAAGGACGAGGGGGCATATAGACTAAATAAATATTGCTACTAATATGAGGCACAGAAGGAGAAGGGGGCATTTAAGTAAATACTAACACCAGTATGAGGCACAAGAGGAGGAGGGGATATATGCACTAAATAAATACTGCTACCAATGTGAGGCATGGGAGGACAATGTGGGGTATCATAATTCAATTTCGTTACAAACAGGTGGCACAGGAGAACAATGGAGGATATAAGTAAATACTGTTACCAGTATGAGGCATATGAGGACGAGGTGCGATATATAATGAAATGGCTACCTCTACTAACACGACGCCCAAGAGGACGGTAGGGGAGGTGTGTGGAAAGGGTTAAGAGTTAAAACAGCACTAATTACTTCTAGAAAAAAAAATGAAGATAAAACAATGATGTAGGAATTAATGAGAAAACAGAATTAGGTACTGTGGTAAGAAAGAAAAATGGATAAAAACCGTGCCGAAAAAAAATTAAAAAAAAAAGAAAAGGGAAGGCCAGGAACAGAAAAGAAGGGAGAAAAGGAAGGGGAAAATGACCAAGGAGAAAGGAATACCAAGGAAATAAGACACAAATGGAAGGGAAGCGTAAACACATAAAGTTTGTAGTGATCATCCCCATTCCGTACCGCATCTCATTTTTATACTTGGCCAGTCATCAAAACACTCCCACACCAGCTATCACATGCTACCCCAGATTTAGATATTCCAGTCATTTCGTGCGTCACATTATATCCTTAGTTTCTTCATAATCATCGTTTTTATAGTGCTACCTTCATTGTTACCTATAATGACATCCTTGTCATTTTCGTCATCATCAGCACCATTGTTAAGGGTCTCTGTCATCGCAGTCATCTTCATCATTATCAATATTGGCATCTTTTTCACTGCTGTGTTGTGAACTGTGCGTTATCATGAACTGTGTCCAAATCCTCTCCACTTCCACATCCCCCCACCCAACAAGCCTTACTTATTATAATTAATCTACAACTTTCTTCTTTTACGTCTCTTACTTATCTCTGGATCTCACACTCCAGGCCCCGTCTTCCAGCTCTCGTGTTCCAGGACTAGTCTTCTGTCTTCCAGTTCTCGTGTTCCAGGCCCCGTCTTCCAGCTCTCGTGTTCCACGCCACTACCGTGTTATCAGCTCCCTGGATTGCTGTTTTTCCCTCCAGTACCTCAAACCTCTGTTTACATTCGTGATCGGCGTCGCGGTTATCTCGGCTCAATATTGCCTTTGAGTGTTTGTGCTTAGGGCCAATACGGACACGGGAAAAAGCTGCTGTCACGTATTCTCTGTTTACATTCGTGATCGGCGTCGTGGTTATCTCGGCTCAATACTGCCTTTGACAGCGTTCGTGCTTAGGGCCAATACGGACACGGGAAAAAGCTGCTATCACGTATTCTCTTTATTTCAGTCAAATCCCGGTTACCTCTTCCATATACGGCTCCGGGTCCCGTGTTGCCAGAAGATATATTACGGTACGCCTGTAAATAGCAGAGTGGAACTGCGGATGGGAAAAGGTATTATTTCTGGTCTAAATAATACTGGGGAGGTCACGGAGGTGTGGGAGTAATGCACACAGAAGGATATGGGAGTAGCAAGAATGGAGGGAAGGGGAGAACGAAAGGAGAAAGGGACGCAGAGTGGGAGGGAAGTAAGGAGAGGCGGAAGCGGAGGTAAGAAGGGCAGAGAAGGAAGAAACTAATGAAATGCGTACAAAGGAAGTAACTGCAGCAGACGTACTGGTCCTTACAAAACCTCCTGGATATAACTATGGGTGCTGTCCAGTTGTCATACGCAAAACATTTCACCTACTTCACTAAACTCCCTGCCCAAACTGGCCACCAAAAAAAAAAAAAAAAAAAAAAAAAATGACGGCTACCATACAGCAAAGAAATGCTCTCATGTATATTCACTTATCCTTATTTCCCCTCCATGTCTCTATCCTTCCATTTATCCCTCTCTCTTTCTCTCCTCCTCCCTCCAGCTGTCCCGTGCCCCGTCCATCCCCCTCCTCCTCCCCCTCCTCTTAGCATACCTGGGCCCCGTCCATCCCACCGCTGGCTGTGCCCCTTCCACCCCTAAACACACACACACACACACACACACACACACACACACACACACACACACACACACACACACACACACACACACATAAACGAGAGAGAGAGAGAGAGAGAGAGAGAGAGTATATCAGCATCAGAACTCGTTTAGGCTAGATTTATTAGGGTGTAATTGTGTAGTATTCAGTGGGTAATTTAACCCCTATCAGATACTCCTCCATCAGAGTCACTATTGTACTCCATTACCCCTGTTATATATGTGCTAGCGCTCTCTCTCTCTCTCTCTCTCTCTCTCTCTCTCTCTCTCTCCTATATATTTCTTCCTTCTATCCCCTTTGATATCAATTATAATACCATATTTGATCTCTTTACCACAGATTTATGTCGGAAAAATTTTGTAATTAATGAAAACTCGTAGGTTTACAAACAATAGAATAAATGGCTTATCGGTCGGTAAGTTTCGAGTTCTTGAAGTATTTTTTATCATCCACGAGCTAAGCCAATTTCTGATGTTTTTATTTGGTAGGGAGATCTAAAGAAAAGGCTATATATCTGAAAGGGAGGCACTGCTCAAACGAGAAGGAAACTCCAGATGCAGTCTCCCATTCTCTTCAGCTATATGAATGATGAGGCTGCTTGCAGCACAAAAGCTGGGGGGTTGAATCACCACCTTGTTCGCTAGTACAATCACAGTAGCCTACTTTTGTCACAGTCGTCATCATCTTGCTTTTTTTCCCTCCCTGAGATGAGGTAAGGTAAGTAAAGTCTATAAACAATCTACAGTTAGTTTCCTGCCCATCAATTCCTGCGCCTTTAGACAGGATTTACATCACTCACGGAGTAAATGGGAGAGACAGGTCCTACAGTAGGCCCATACATGGTAAAGTAAAATGTAGTCAGTTACAGGTGGTACACACAAATCATGAAGATACGGTTGCAACATCACACTGTCAGCCGTCAACATACCCAGAGAGAGAAGCCCCGAGATGGAAAATTTCACTCTTTACCCAGGGGACGCTGTGTTGGTGGAGAGTCCCTATAATGATGCGTCTTACGCAATATCCAGGGGGTGCTCCTCAGACTGACGGCTGGTTTTCACTGTTGGGCTAAACTGATGTATATGTTATAGCGATACTAACAACCCTAACGTGGGCAGAGAATTATATTCGCATTCTCTGGATTCCTTCTTCATTCAAATGCAACCAGGTTAAATGAAACACTGATGGCAAATATGATCTAGTATCTAGATGATTCAATTATAATCATCAAATAAAGTTATAAGCGAAGAATAAAATAATAATGCCACAGCCGAAAGTGTCTGAAAGATGAACACACCGGTCACTTTATCTCCTTCCTTCTGTATAATAAAGCCAGTCCCATTGTTCAATCAATCAGTCATTTCCAGTAGCACCCCACGGGATGCATAGGACCTCGATGAACTCCCTCCACCAATACTTATCTCCTGCCATCTCCTTCGGGTCCCACCAATACTCCTCTCCTGCTTCTCTTTTCATTGTCCTCAACCAGGTTTCCCTCGGCCTACCTCTACCTCTTCTTCCTCTAGCAGTCCACTCTGGCACATCCTGTATTAAACTGTCTTCTTTTCTATATATGTGCCCCAGCCATTTCCAGCGAGACAGTCTCATATTCATCAACTGGTTCCACTCTCGTAATATCCCTTTCACTTTCATTTGTAACTCTGTCTTGCCACTTTACCCCAAGAATCCTTCTCACTATTTTATTCTCAAATCCTAGTACTTTCTGATCTGTTGCAACTGTACTGTACCATGACTCATGCCCATAAATTAAAATTGGTCTAACCATGGACTTGTAAATTTTTACTTTAGTATGCACCGAAAGCATATTATTATTCCAAACAGATTTCAACATTCCAACAGCTCGCCAAATCTATCTAATCCTCTCCTCAATTTCATTGTTTAATGATCCATTAGATGATACAATCGTTCCCAGATTCTTAAAACTTTCTACATTCTTCACCATATCATTCCCAATTACACAATCGATTTGGTTCTCCACGTTCATATTAATAATTTCAGTCTTTCCACAATTTATTACCAAACCGACTTTTTCTCCTTCCTCCACCAGACAATGAAGCATCCTCTGCATCTCGTAAATACTTCCGCAAATCAGTACAATATCATCAGCATAGCCCAAATCCCATTATTACAGGAATTTATCTGGCCAGCCTGATCACCTCTCCCCCCACGCCCGTTGTTACACCCCTGCCACGCCAACCACCATAACAAAGGAGTGTGTGTGTGTGTGTGTGTGTGTGTGTGTGTGTGTAGAGAGAGAGAGAGAGAGAGAGAGAGAGACGTGTCGTGATGAAATAGCTTGTGTATGCCAGTCATCAGTAAAGCTATACTAATCAGGTACAACCATACAAGGCAGGGTGGCTGGTGGTGATCAAAGGAAATTCGTCCCCTTCATAAAATCACAAACATCCAGCAGCTGTGAGGTACTGGCTACACTATCCCTCTAGACCACGAATACAAGTCTCACCAGTCCACGCCTGCTAGTTCGTGGAGGTGATGGAGCAGCTGGCCATGGCAAATGACAGTCTCAGAGCTCAGGAATACTGCACTGGAATGCTTAATGGCAGATGAAGTGCTCCAATGTTCTGAGCTTGACCACAACCCAAAGGCTGACGACTACACGTGTTCCATTAAGTAAAAGTCAAATTGTTTATCTCCGTACAGGGCAGCTCACCCTGGCCCACGGGTTACGGCAATTAACTCCATGTGCAAAGAAACGGCGCAATGCAGGCAGCTCTTTGAAAAGTTCACATTGCTTAGTTTCATTTTGCTACGGTGGTCGGAGTAGAAAAAAGAGCGAGAGTAGATGTTTATTGACAAATGCATATACCTGAAGAGGTGCAACAGAAAAGAAAGAGAAGGATCGGGTAATATTTTTTTTTCTTTAGAGGCGAGGATTGGAAAAGAAATTAAAGCTGAAATTTCTATTAACTATTTTCATTTTCACAAGTGATGAGTAAAAACACAAGGCGGCAGACATTTTTGTTGCATTCTTTGAGTTTGGAGAAGTAGAAAAGAAAAGGGAGTAGACTGTTTTTCGAGGAGGAGTAGAAGACAAGGAATAGAGTGTATCGGAGAGGCCGTCCTCGAATCGTGATAAGGCAGTGATGAAGAAAAAGGAGGGGTTGGGACGGGTCGTCGTGTGGGTGGAGGTGGTTAAGGTTCAGGGGGTTAATTCAGGTGTTATCGTGGCCGCGTCATACAGGTAAGTGATGGTGGGCAGGTGTGGTGTGGTGTGGTGTGGACGGCGAGGCTGACAACGGTGCAAAGATAAGGTTGTCAGGGTCATAATTATAGTCCATTCTCAGTGTCTACTTCACACTTAATTATGTCCGTAATTTTTCTCCCAAACCCATCAAGTCATAGAGCCATCTATGAGCAGAATAACATACTAAGCCTGATCTCAGCTTAAGAAGAGAAAGTCAGGGTTACATACTAAGCCTGATCTCAGCTTAGGAAGAGAAAGTCAGGGTTACATACTAAGCCTGATCTCAGCTTAGGAAGAGAAAGTCAGGGTTACATACTAAGCCTGATCTCAGCTTAGGAAGAGAAAGTCAGGGTTACATACTAAGCCTGATCTCAGCTTAGGAAGAGAAAGTCAAGGTTACATATTCCATTATTAGTAAGTCAAATATTATATATCACACTTAAAGCATGAATCATTTTCTCCCGATCGCATCAAGTACAAAGGAAAAAGAGAGAGAGAGAGAGAGAGAGAGAGAGAGAATCATTTATACTCCCTGTCTGGTGCATCATTATTTTTATCTGTGTGAAAACAAAGTGTGAGTCGGCAGGGTCAGAGGTCACGCCCAACAAATGTGCATATACAGAATTATCAGCCTGGGCATTAGGGTGTGGACAGGAGGAATACATGGGGGAGGGAGGCTTGGAGTGGTTACAGGGAGTGGAATGGAGACTGCACGAGGGAGGGAGGCTTGGAGTGGTGGTAGGGAGTGGAATACATGAGGGAGGAAGGCTTGGAGTGGAGTACATGAGAAAGGGAGGCTTGGAGTGGTGGCAAGGAGTGCAGTGGAGTATATGATGAAGGGAGGCCAAGAGTGTATCAGCCACTGTCAACGGAATGGAAGTAATACTGACGCATGATTCACTTCAGAGTTGATCCAGTGTGACTGCTACATAAACGCCTTCTATCTTCTCTATCACCACTTGCACCACTCCTTACTAGCAAAAGCTTTAAAGCCTATCACAACGCATCAATATATCGTCTCCACTTCAAGCTTTTCTATCACCATTTTAATTCTAACTCTCTGTCCCTTTCCCCTCACGGATTACTCTCTCTCTCTCTCTCTCTCTCTCTCTCTCTCTCTCTCTCTCTCTCTCTCTCTCTCTCCGCTGAACCACAAAACATAGATAATGGCATATGTATTGCGACCGTGACCTCAGTGGACCGGTTAGGTATAAACAATTGTCCTGTGCTTTTGCTCAGAAAAAAAAAAAATGCTGCCTGAGCGATAAAGTGCATTGTTGTGAACGATAAAGAAGCCTGGTGTTGTAGGGGTTTCACTGTATTTCGGTCACTACGTTTAATGCAGGGTGGAGGCTGGCTGGGACTGGGAGGGTCGAGGCAACGCTGTTTTGATAACCAACCTTGGCACTGCCTCCCCCCCTCACTCTCTCTCCCTCTCTCTCTTTTCCCCCTCCAACCTCTCACTCTCCCTCCTTTGCTCCCTCCCACCCTACAAATTACCTTTATCGTTCACTCCTCTCTTTCCAATATCCCTCAATCCTGCCTTTCTCATCTTCCTCACTCCCTCCCTCCCACTCTCTTTCCAACCTCCCTCTAACCTTTCCCCCTCTCTCTCCCCCTCCAAGTTCCCTCCAACCCCTCCCCCTCCCTCCCTCTCGCTCTTCTACTCCTACTGGACGCTTCCTTTCCACATCACTTAAATTAAAAAACTAGTATTCATTTTCCCAGGCAAATCGTTCTTATCTTCGTTCGTTTTATCCATTTCACTGACAAGAAATATTTTACTTTCACTTACAATCAGGTCACACTTAACCGCTGTTTACATTTCATTTTGCCCTCATTTTTCGAGTCTTGCAAACGTTCACACAATACCCTCTCTCTCTCTCTCTCTCTCTCTCTCTCTCTCTCACACACACACACACACACACACACACACACACACACACACACAAACACACACACACACACACACACACACACAGGTATACTGGTCACAGTGATAGGAGGCAAACAAGATTAACAATGGGCCACCAACTAATCATCAACAATAAGACAGGGGACATAGGCAGCTGGGTAATGGTTCACCCAGATGACGTCCTTCACCTCTCACAGTGGCAGGGTTAATGTGTGTTGCTAATGGTGGTGGGTAATGGTTCACCAGGATGACACCTCTGATCCCTCACTGTGGAAGGGTTAATGTGGGTCCTTGGGGGAGGGGAGGGTGATGGATGAAAAGAGAACTGATGCGCCGGTACGTGGTCTATTTCGTACTTCTATCTTTTTCACTGAGTATGCATCTATACACGTCTGTTTACTTATACTCGTTTTCTTTTATGACTGTAAAGTAAATCTGCTTTTGCTGTGTATGCTCTGTTTGCAGCAGCCTAAATATCTGCTTAGAAGACACTCAATTCTTTACGACTGGCCATTTCCCCACGCTATCAAACCCACCACTGATACACTGTGACCTGCTTATCTCAGGTCGATCTCCTTCCCGCCGTTGCCTTTCCTTTCCCTGGTCTGCCCTGGGGCAGGGAGCGAGATGTGGTGTCAAAAGGTGGGGCGAGAGGACAAAGTGTGCAATGCTGAGTCACATACGCTTACCAGATATTAATTACAGATTGACACCAAGGTAAACACAGGCCAGTTGCCGTGGTGTGCGTGAGAACTTAACCTGAACTGATAAATTCATGTCTACGGTCATCTGAGGCTCTTACACCACTGGGAAAGGGATGGGATGGATGGAGAGGGACAGGGTCAAAAGTGAAAGGGGTGGATGGGTTAGCAAAATGGGGAGAAGGAATGAGAAGAATGAGGGAGGGAAAAGAAGGGGTGATCAATAGGGAGGGAACGGGGAAGGATATGATATACTAAAATGTGTGTGTGTGTGTGTGTGTGTGTGTGTGTGTGTGTGTGTGTGTGTGTGTGTGTGTGTGTGTGTGTGTGTGTGTGTGTGTGTGTGTGTGTGCGTGCGTGCGTGCGTGCGTGCGTGCGTGCGTGCGTGCGTGCGTGCGTGCGTGCGTGCGTGCGTGCGTGCGTGCGTGTGTGGTGTGTGTGAAGCAACAGTTACCAAGAAGAGATGGTGTGCGAGGTGAAGCCTAGACAGGTATGTGGGTGTAATGACGAGATATGAGTGGCGGGGTGAACTTAATCGACAAACCCCACCATCATCAGCATCCAAATCCTACACAACTTCAAACGAGGGCCAGGAAAGTGAATGATGAATAATTGGGTGTAGGACGGGGGCTGAGTCATGCTGTGTGCTCAAACTTTTCAGTGGGATCCATGGAACACTACATTGTTCGAATCAAGTGCTCTTCTTCATCCACATTAGGACTGCCCGACTCGACATCAGGAGAATCGCATAGGAAAGCCAACCTTACAGAAGTCAGTAAGAATATGTCCGGTAAACAAAGACCTTAAATCCGCAGAAATGTGCTGGCACAAAAAATAAGGGAAGACACATACACCCGATGCTGCTTTAAAAGTGACGTCTGTGTTGGGATTTGACAACTCTTAGGGCTTTCAGTAACAGTTGTATTTATAAAGGCTTTGAGAGAAGTGAATTCATTTAGTTTTATTTTTTCCGTTTGGTCTTTTCGTCCTGCAACTTGGAATGGCTGCCATTTGATATACACCATCCGCCATCCTTATCTGCCAGTGTAAACAGGAGGGCCAGTTTATGCTGACGTGAGTGTCTTAATGCAAGTGTTTTGCCAGTAAAAGTAAATACTTATGGGTGGCGGGGAACCATATGGCCGTTGTGGGAATCCTCGCTGTTTACAAGACACCTCAGCGTTGGTGTAAATATTGGTTAATAAGTCTTTTATCTCCATATAAGCACATGGGCTTATGATGCAAAATACAGCCACTCGGAAAGAGGAGAAATAGTTAGTCCTCTGGTGAAATTTAGACATAAAAGGCGTAAATAATGGAAGTTTAACGCGGACCCATGTTGACATTTGCATAAGTATTAGTGTTTAATGCCATATGAAGCCAAGAGCGAGAGACTGACTAGCATAGGGTATGACAGTGGGATGGTTGGAGGGTGAGGAAGAGAAGTCCGAGAACAAGGTGGACACATTAAGCAGAGAGTATGTAAGGAAGGATGGTGCATCGTGGAAGATGTCGTCACTGAGCAGGGACAGAGAGGCCTGGGCGTGATACAAGATGGGAGTGAGTTGGCGGGAGTGGTGTGGCGTGCAGGGTCAACAACATCCTCTCTCAGCCTCACCTCCACAAACACACCACACGAGCTTCAAATATTTAATGTACCACGCTGTGACGGCCGGCCAAGTAAAATCCAAATAAAGAAAAATAACTAACTCCCTGGCTGCATAGGGTTTCTCTACAATTAATATCGTCGGAAATTAACTTGCATTAAATCGCTTAAAGTTGGCGACAAAAAAAGTCTTCAAATACCGGAGTGCAGGATTCAAATGAAGGAAATAAAATGAACTGGATAGGAAGGGGAAGATGAGGACAGAGGGCGCTGAAACTGAACTGAGAGGTGGGACAGGGTAAAGTGTAAAGACTGGAATATCGATCCTGGGAACAACTAAGGATGATTCCCTGCAACACTCTCGTCTCTCCATACTTACACCAACACAAAACTCTGACGATCAAATCTGTGAAGCGTTTCGGTCGCAACATTTGTGCGGTTCTGGAGTGTCTAGATAACAAGGTAATATATATCGGTGGTGCAGGGAAGGTTGTGTCAGGGAGTGGAGAGGCCTGAAGTGTTGGCACAAAGACCCTCTTCACCACAACCACCAGTTGCCACATTTTCTTGTTGGTATTTACCGCACTTGAAGCCTTGCCTGAGTCCACACGCCAAGCACTCCAGCATGTCAACACACACACACATCTCTCTCTCTCTCTCTCTCTCTCTATGCAGCACTGACACAAGAAGAGCATGCACTAGACTTAGTAATCCACTCACGCGCCAACAGACAGATCCACACACCCTGACACGATACCACTTGAGCTTCGATGCCCACCATCTATTCTGCAACATGCTACCAATACCCTACCTTATTCGGGGCTTATGTACTAAAACAGGCAAGGTTTCCCTTAGGATGTGTCTATGAAACTTATGGAGAATCAATAACCCATCATAAATACATATCGTCTAATTTCTTCCTGCAACATCTGGGATTCTGTTTTGGAACCTTGATACATCGTTCCACTCCCCCGGCACCATATCACCACCTCCCCCTGGCCTGCCACTCACCACCACCCTCCCTCCACCACCTCCCCCTGGCCTGCCACTCACCACCACCCTCCCTCCACCACCTCCCCCTGGCCTGCCACTCACCACCACCCTCCCTCCACCACCTCCCCCTGAGCTGCCACTCACCACCACCCTCCCTCCACCACCTCCCCCTGGGCTGCCACTCACCACCACCCTCCCTCAGCCACCTCCCCCTGAGCTGCCACTCACCACCACCCTCCCTCAGCCACCTCCCCCTGGGCTGCCACTCACCACCACCCTCCCTCCACCACCTCCCCCTGGGCTGCCACTCACCACCACCCTCCCTCCACCACCTCCCCCTGGGCTGCCACTCACCACCACCCTCCCTCATGTGTTAGTCATGAGTGGCGCTTCAATCCGGTACGTTGTCTAAATTTCACGGCTGGCTGGTTGCAAGAGTGTGAGGGGCGGGAGTGAGTTATTAATATTAACCAGGTGGTGTGTGGACACAAGGCCGTGGGAAGAGTTAAGTGTGAGGGGTAAGGAGTGTGTGTGTGTGTGTGTGTGTGTGTGTGTGTGTGTGTGTGTGTGTGTGTGTGTGTGTGTGTGTGTGTGTGTGTGTGTGTGTGTGTGTGTGTGTGTGTGTGTGTGTGTGTGTGTGTGTGTGTGTGTGTGTGTGTGTGTGTGTGTGTGTGTGTGTGTGTGTGTGTGTGTGTGTGTGTGTGTGTGTGTGTGTGTGTGTGTGTGTGTGTGTGTGTGTGTGTGTGTGTGTGTGTGTGTGTGTGTGTGTGTGTGTGTGTGTGTGTGTGTGTGTGTGTGTGTGTGTGTGTGTGTGTGTGTGTGTGTGTGTGTGTGTGTGTGTGTGTGTGTGTGTGTGTGTGTGTGTGTGTGTGTGTGTGTGTGTGTGTGTGTGTGTGTGTGTGTGTGTGTGTGTGTGTGTGTGTGTGTGTGTGTGTGTGTGTGTGTGTGTGTGTGAGGAAATCCCACAAGATTCTAGACTTGTTTTCCTTCTCATCTTATTTTTTCGCTTATTTTGAGTCAGAGGAGATGACATACTTGAAATCTGCATCATCTCCCATATTACGGCATGACTAAGCTTCAGTGAGATCATTTGTGTCACAATGACGGAATGATATTTACGATAATCTTTTCTTACTTCTTCCGGTATTTCCACCTTCACAACACAACTATTATTACATTTAAATTGAGATAATGTTAGCCACACACTTGAGGAAAATATATATGCTTTAGAAACAGGGAATTGTCTTAGAAATTTCAGCTACATCACCACTTTTCCTGACACCTGGTGTAATGTTGGTCTTTAGCGGTACTCATGTCATAAAGAGCCACCCAGTTACCTGTGACTTCTCTATCTATCTGTCTATCTATCTACTGCCAGACGCATTAATCCCATAAGGGGTGGCCACAAACAAATCGCCTCCATGACGCCCTGTCCCCCGCCATTTCACTGCCCTGCTCCCAGCTCACTTCCCCCTCTTAAAAAAACTTGCCAATCACGTGCAACTTGCGCCCTGACGACACCACCAGTTACTGCTGTGGGGTCGATGTGCCTCAAGGTCGACATATATCTGATTTGACCACACTTTTTGAGGCATCTAAGTCATTAGGCCAAACGACGAATCATTAAGTGGCGTTTATATCTGCCTAAACTCCAAACCGATATTTAACGCCTCGCTTAAGACCTGAGACCGGGTTTGACACATCTGTCTGTTACCAGGACTGCTGATCATCTACAGTACCGGGATATCTATCTATCTATCTCGTATATCTACCCATCTACTCTTCTATCTATCTATATAACTGATGTTTGGCGTCGTATATTTTAAGAGATGACTCCCAGACAAAACGAATTCCAGGCATTCTGCTGGCCCTGTTTAGTGACGACCGTTCCTCCCAAGATACTGTATACTGTTGTTCTTGAAAATCCACAGCCTCATTTTTCTGTCTTTTTCTTAGTGTGTCTTTTCACTTTCAACGACACACCACCCTCTCATGTGTAGCCACACAGTCTACCTCTTTCATCCAACCCCATCCTCTTCGTTCACACACTCATTTAGGTTAATCAGCTTCTCACTCATCATTCAGTTCGCATGGCCAACGCGTTTCTTCTTCGTAAATACTGCCAGAAGAGGGCATTGACCAGCAGAGTGGCTTAGGGGAAACAGTTCCCTTCGTTTTGTGCATCACTGCATGAGTACTCCCAGAATTTAAGCCCTTAATTAACCTAATACACGACATAAAAGAATTTAAAATGACTGATTTTGACTGAACTAGGGCTAAATTGACTTACAGGGTCAGAACATGTCCGATATGAACTAGAATGACCGGACTAGATCTACTCTACCTACCCACGTATTCCCTGCGTCTCGTAAAAAGACGACTGAAAGAGATGGGAGTGGGAGGGGGGCTTCAGATTCTTAAGTGTGATTCTGTTACTCACCACATGTAGAAACAAATTCATTTCTCTCTCTCTCTCTCTCTCTCTCTCTCTCTCTCTCTCTCTCTCTCTCATTTCTTTTTGTCTCCTGATCCATTATCATTCCATACCTTTTCTTCTTATCACATTTTCCTTCCTATTAAGTATTCCGTTTTTTAAGATTCTTGTCATTCTCTTACCAGTTAATTTCTCACTACCGTTTCCATTTCCTATTCGTATCCTTTAATGTTGAAAAATCCTTCACTCTACTCTTTTCTCTTTTCTAATTTGGATATTCTCTTATTCGTGTATACAATATCTTTTTTTATTAGTCTTTGGTTTTTCACCTCTTACCACATCCTCATTTGCCACACTACATGCAAAGGCCACATCATTAACTCTGAACACAGGATGGCAGCCCGTTTACGAGTTGCCCGCGACCCTCTGTCTCAATGCACTGAAAAGCGGAATGAACGCTTAAGTGTTGGATTGTGTGATTCCATAGGTTTTGGGTGGAATAATATATTGCTGTTGACGTGTGTGTGTGTGTGTGTGTGTGTGTGTGTGTGTGTGTGTGTGTGTGTGTGTGTGTGTGTGTGTGTGTGTGTGTGTGTGTGTGAGAGAGAGAGAGAGAGAGAGAGAGAGAGAGAGAGAGAGAGAGAGAGAGAGAGAGAGAGAGAGAGAGAGAGAGAGAGAGAGACCGTGCAGATTACCTACGTACTGGAACAAAGGTGGCCATGGAAGGAAGTAGGTGTGGCAAGGAACACATACAGACCCGGGCCAACTGGAGGGAGTCAGGTGAGGCGGGTCACTGAGGGGGCTAGACAGGTGAGTGAGGGGGCACTGGAAATGAAGGAGAGGGAGGGGGGCGTCGATCCCTGCATGTAGCACCAAAGGATCCTGTATTCTCGTCGGTTGAGGAAGTTCACTAAATCCATTTCCTAGGATATTTATTTTGTTTATTACACCTAACTCCTCTTACTTAATACATAAATCCTTCCAGAATCAATACATTGCATAAATAACGTACAAAAAGATAATAACCTGCCATATCCAATAATAAATCGCTAGGGAAGGAAAAGGTGTTAGGGAGCTTCCTTAACCGGCACGAATGCGAGTCCTGGAGATGTGAGGAATTCACTGGCAAAGATTATCACCGAGGGGCAGCAAAACAACGCCGCTTTCTCAGAGGTGTGAAAGGGTCGTAAATGGTGGTGGTGAGAGGATCCCACGGGTGATAGCACCGCCGCCGCTCCCATAAACTCGTGGACCTGATCACTGCATCGGTCCAAGGCGTCAGGGACGGGGTGGCATTTGCATATCAATCACAGCGCCGGGATGGCCAAGGAAAGAAAGAGGGGGAGAGAAGGCTGACTGGATGCAGATGTGTCTGAGGAAAGTTAAAATACGGACATGGATCTATGGGTATGTACGTTGCCTCGATGGATACCTGCCTGCTATCAATGGTATTCATGTGAGATGTAAGTGGCTTTACTTACAGCTGATATACAAGCTTCAGGAGACCGCAGAAACGACTACGACTATGACGACCACAACGACAACAATGACGACGACGATGGCAACAAGGACAATGATGATTATGATGATAATGCTGATGATAAAATGAAGATGTATGGAGGAGACACTGTTAAGTCGGACTCTCTCTCTCTCTCTCGCGGGCCTAAAAAATAAGAAAAGACCGATCCTACGCCATTTTTGGTCGTCCGTCATCTAAGGTAACCTTCCCTATAACATTCATACATTATTTCCTTTGTTCCCTTTCTCTAAACACCCTTCTCTCTATTATTCCATTTTCCCTTTCTATTTCTCTCCACCTGTCTCTCATGGTCATTCGTCAATCTCCTGTACCAACTTTTCTTGCCCATTCTCTTCCCTCGATTCTTCTTCCATCTCATACCTCTATCATTCTGTTTGTTCATTCTATGACCTGTATTCTCGTGGTTAAGGAATATCCCTGGCACCTTTTCCTTAGCGATTCATTTTCTGATATGGTTGGTTATTATCTTTATGTACGTTATCTATGAAGAATATGGCGTTATTAGAATGACTTTAACAGCACGGACAAGGACTAAAAAACAAAATAAATCACTTAGAATCAGGTGTTAGGGAGCTCTCTTAGCCTACGGCATACGGGCCTATTGTTATGTTCTTCCTCGTTTTTCCCATTTCATGCCTCTCTTCCCTCAGTTCTCTCTTCCCTTCTTCCTCTTTCCTTTTATCACTCTTCATTCAGTTCTCTCTCATTCTTCATCTTTCATTTTATCACTCTCTTCACTCAGTTCTCTATCATTCTTCATCTCTCACTTAATCACACTCTCTTCACTCAGTTCTCTCTATCATTCTTCCTCTCTCACTGTATCATTCTCTCTTCACTCAGTTCTCTCTATCATTCTTCCTCTCTCACTGTATCACTCTCTCTTCACTCAGTTCTCTCTATCATCTTCATCTCACTTTGTCACTCTCTTTTCACTCAGTTCCCTTTAGTAGTCTTCAACTTCCACTTTATCACTCTCTTCACTCAGTTCTTTCCATCATTCTTCCTTTCTCATTTTATCACTCTCTCTCTCTCTTTATTCAGTTCTATCATTCTTTGTCTCACTTTATCACTCTCTCTTCACCCACTCTCAACGTGTCTAGTCATTAGGAAGGGAAGACTGCCGTGATGGTGGTGGTGATAGCTGCTAATTGGTGCCAAATAAGTATCTCTTACTCGCTAATTCCCGTGGACTTTATTACCTGTTGGAAAGATAAGGTGTATTTTTATCCTTTTATGACATCGCACTGCCCCAAAACGAACCCCCTTGCTTTTTTGCTGTGTAAAATGTCCGCTTTCTGGAGTATGTGATGTGCCTGTGTTAAATTCTGAGCCTTTGCCGACGCAAGATTCGTCAAAATCCATCATGCCTTCCTAATACTGTATGTCTGTGGTGAAGGGATAAGTACTGTACGCCTAATATAGTATACATGGAGTTAAAGGAATGAGAAATACTACCCATGTATTCCCCGCCAGAAAAAAAAAAAAATGCCGACGTGGAGTGTTGGTGCCTCTCTCTCTCTCTCTCTCTCTCTCTCTCTCTCTCTCTCTCTCTCTCTCTCTCTTCCACCAAACCCTTAATCCCTTCAAAGCACTGAAAGCTTCTCCACATTCTCCCTCGCTTCCACATCGCCCCACTCCTCATTCCCTACCCGTCCCTCCACCGGCTTCCCTACCCTCTCAGATAACATCCTATTCCCCTTTCCACTTTACCATGATCCCCCTCAAGCCGATATCACAAGCCACCATTTCCCCCGCCATATCGCCTCCTCTCTACTACCAGTGCATGTTTATCCTGTACTGCTTCGTCACCAACTTCGGTATGTTTAAGCTGAGAAAACTGAATCACTCAGAGTCGCTGTTCCAATCAATGTTTCTTATCGTTCTGGTCTATTATTTTCTCGTTGCTTTACTGAGGCTTAGGAACTGGGTTAATAATGAAGTAAAATACCGTTCCTTTATTGCATGACTTTTTTTTAAAGATTATATAACGGTGTAGCATACTGTGACACTTCATGGGTATAGAAAGACGCTGTTCCCGAGTCTAATCTTGCATAAGCCTGGGAGATGGAAACATTAATGGCGGCAATAATGTGGGGTGCGGGCTATAATCAAAGCACACCTTACACTGAAGTTACTTTCTATTTCTGCCATTACCAAACTTAACAGGATCTCGGGTACCTTCTCCTGGTGGTTTATCGAGCCACACCTTCCAGGACACATCTCATCGTCTCTAGTTTGTCGATAATAACTTCGATAATCACATCTTTTTCGCAGGGCCCTGATGACGCTAGAAAACCAAGACGATAATAAACCAGACTGGTAGCACAAGTGACGGAGAAATTGAGAATCGGGAAAGAGAAGAAAAAAAAAGTATCCCATACTGGGGAGAAAGAGAGTGAGTACTTACAAGAACGAAAGGTAATGAGAATAGTGTCTGAAGGAAGAAAACTGAACATCATGCGAAAAGTAATGACGTGAGATAAGAAGGACTGAAAGATTACATCAGTAACTTCCCCCCCCCCCTTGTGGCAGCAGAGGAAAGGGCAGCGAGATAATGCAGATGCTTGCCTTGTGGGTGGCAGATGAAGGGGTGGGGGGGGTGGACAAGGACCTGCTATTTAGTAGTCTATTAATTTCATCGTTACCAATGGTACGTCCTTGGAGCAGTAAACTCGCCTTCGACAGCAAAAATAATAAAAAAAAAAATCATGGTAATAAGCGTGTTACTGGGGACAGGCTAGTTCCTTTACTATATCAAGCCAGTTCTCATAATGGATAATTCACTAATTCATCTTTCAATACAGCCATCATTGTTGCCCTTACATGCTGTCGAACAGTAAATCCTACACATGAGGATAAATGCAGTGAATTACAATCTTGATTTTATCTCCTTAATCTAACCTTCATCCTATACTCAATATACCGGTAGTGTAGGCTTCACTATGCACTGAACTATGGTTGTGGCAGTTATGTGGAAGCTAAGGAGAAGTATTTATATTTGCTGAGTGGTTATATTGGTGCCACCATATGAAGGCTTCCCTCTCCAGCACCGGATAACACGTTGATGAACTGAGAGGCTTGTTGGAGTCTTTTACCTGTCTTGGCCACCAAAGACATGGTACGGGACTGGGTGTTTGCCGGCAGACAGACAGATATGGAAAGGTTTGATGTGTGTATTAATGACGTTTCTGTTAAGGCATCTCTGCATAAACCCTAGAATTAAACGTCTGGCAATAAATAGATAAAAGACAAGCGAAGGGTATGATGTGTGTCTCAATGAAGGTTTGGGCTACTAGTGTAACATAACTCACGGCCTCAGACTCGCCTGCAGCGCGCCCTCCCAACCCGAGTATTTGGTGGGTGATGTCCCATTAATGTTCCGCTAAACACACCCTGCGCTGGCTACCTCAGACATCAGTATAGCCAACCCGCCACTGGGTGTGTCTGACAAGGAGGCACCTCCATTAAAAAAAAAAAAAAAAAAAAAAAAAAAAAAAAAAAGTCCGTGGGAAGCATTACAGAGAAGGCAAAATCAGTCTTCAGTCAACCATTTTGGGGTCAAGACTCCAGTGTATATCAGTTTCTTATCTGTACTTTTAAGAGTATAGCAGCCAGAGGAAAGTTATTATACCCTCTTCCATGCTGCTTTCCTTGTTATCTGGCTATCCCACCTCCTTTCGTTCCGCCCTCCTCGCACATTTGTAGTACATTTTGCAGTCCACATCCTCCTACTCCCTCTCACACTCGCATATAATTCTGTAATCCACATCCTCACCTTCCATCTAACTCAGCTCTTCCTAACTATCTCCCAACCTGTTATTCGTTGCCAATCTTCTCCTTTTTTTCCTTCTCGCTCACTTTTTCTTCCTCTAACATTTTCTTGACTTACCGCTCTTCCTTTCTAGCCCCTGTCTAACCTTCCCCATTATCTTTTCTCCCAAACCGCTTATTATCCATTTCTTTTCTCCACTGTCTTATCCTTTCCTTTCCTTCTTTCATTCCGTGATGATAAGTAGTGATAGAAAGGCTTGTGATGGCAAGAGGGAATGCTAATATAGAGGTTTGGGCTCGTTTTCTTGTCGGTTAAGGAAACTCCCTAACACCTATTCCCAAACGAATCATATTAAGATATGGCTGATTAATATCCTTTTGTACGTTATTATGCAGAGTATGGCGATTCTGGAAGGTTTTATGCAACACAGAAGAGGACAGTAAAGTGTAATACGCAAAATAAATCGCTTTGGAAAAGATGTTACGGAGCATCCTTAACCCATGAAAATACAGGAATTGGAATGGCAGGGAAAGTGGTGATAAAGGAGTCTGGAGTGGTGGAAGGAAATGGTGATAGAGGAACTTGGAGAGGCGAGAGAGAATGGTAATAAAGAGGACTGAAGTGACTGGAGGGAATGGTGACAGAGGCTTCGTGGTATTTGTGTTTAGGGTGATTGCCCTATAATGTAGCGAGGGTGTAGTGCACTCATAACAGCCTCCACAGAAGCCACACACCCAGACAGCCTCTCACCGCTTCTGTCTTTATCACATTTTTTTCCAGGGTGTCACATTGTTCCCTTCTCTGCCTAATTAAGCGCCAAGGCGAGGGTCGAGCATAGGATTGAACGGTCTCCTTCGACACCCAGTAAGCAATGTAACAATGTTCTCTGTCTGGATGAGTCAGAACACATGGTGCAAATCACGGTTGGGTTAAGAAGGTCTGATTACCAGAGACCGCCACGGTGAATTTCCTATGCATTTTAGGAATGTTCAGAAAAGCCCTGTCTTGGGGATAATACCGTATACATTTTTCTTTGGACGTGGTTTTCTTGTCAGCGATTTGCAAAGGGTGTGTGGCGGTATAGGCAGCCGAGTATGTATCCGGCTGAGGGAAGATGGACGCCCCTGCCCTGCACAGTTCCGGGTCACCCTTGGGTAAGGTGGAGCATCCGATGGCCCACCAAAAAGGTAGCAGACGAGTGGTTACCATCGTCCGGGAAAAGCTACCATGGGAGTGACGTGGGAATAAAGCCCGGTGGCTGGCCTTGCACAACACTCCCAGGCGGGGAATTCAATCACATTTACCAAGTAACTATACATATCTCCCATACACAGCTCAACCTCTCGGGGACTATGCCTCCCTTTTCCCTGCACCTCGCCATGTGGATGGACCTTGTTCCGACTCCGGCAAGGAGCTCTCTGCCTCAGAAAGGCGGCTGCTTGCTTGTGGTAGATGGGTCTGTAGGACCAGACAGACAGGTGCAGAGCAAAAACAACAACAACAAATGGGTGTGGAAATGGCCACAGTCTGCATTCAGCAAGGGGCAGTGTGAACGCGGCGAAAGCCTGTCGGCAGTAAGGGGCAGAGTAGATATGGTAATGTACCGGGGCAGTGTTTCCCAGGACCCCAGGTCATAATAAAACTGTTAATTCAAACCCGACGGCCAGGTCAACTACCCATGAGGGTAAGACGAAGTTGCCGTAATCTCTTACTACCACCCACCTCACACATTTCCAGAGGAAGTCAGAAACCGACCTGGATAAACATTTTTTTTTAAGAGAATAAGGCATTAGATACAAAACCTGTTCTAAAGTTTTCTCATAGATGTTTATACACTTTCTTGGTGGCACACCCATGTAAGTGGGTGGAATCTAAGTCGATAACTAAGGCAGTTTACTGTAACTGGTGTGTGTTGCATAATATATAGGATGAGTCAAGGAAAGGCTTCTGTGGAAAGTGAATGAATGTGTTGACTATTTTGCCTATCAATTTCCTTTCCTGTTGAAACAGAGAGTTGGGATACGATTTTAGAATTATGGAAATTATTATGGCTGTATCTGCGATAACGACGACGAAGACGACGACGACGACGGCGTAAAGCGTAGCGTCTAGCAGTCTTTCAGTCAATTGAGGCAACATACTGTCAACTTATTCTGGAGGCCATGATGATATACAGAGGCAAAGTATGCCATAATATTTCTGAACATCCATATTCGATCTCTGCTGAATAACCTAACAATGTGTTAGACTCTAATTATGAATTCAAGATTAAACTGTCATTATGGTCTATTAAAAAATCTATTTATCTATCTATCTATTGCCAGACGCCATATACCGTAAGGAGTGGCCATTTGATTTTGAGTTATTTGTTTCACGGGGAGGGGCATTAACCCTCCACCAACCCACTTGTTGACACGTAGGGAGCACGTATGGTTTGGTTATGTGGTTACCACCCAGTGTTGTAAATGGTTTCTTGGCTTACAGGAAACCATTTGGCTTATCACTCAATGTAAAGCCACCTGTAAAGGAAAGAAAAGCAATACGAAGTGACTGGAATGATAGGAGAAATAGGAAGAGAGGAGGGTAGGCAAAGAAAAAGAATGATAAAGGTTAAGGAAGATGTAGGCAGCATTACATCATGTGAGTGGATGATGGAATGTTGCCTACTTCTTCCTTAGCCTTTATCATTCATTTTCTGTGCCTACCCTCCTCTCTTCTTATTTCTCCTATCTTTCCAATCACTTCGTATTGCTTTTCTTTCCTTTACAGGTGGCTTTACATTGAGCGACAAGCCAAATAGTTTCCTGTAAGCCAAGAAACCATTTACAACACTGGGTGGTAACCTCATAACCAAACCATACGTGCTCCCTACGTGTCAACAAGTGGGTTGGTGGAGGGTTAGTGCCCCTCCCCGTGAAACAAATAACTCGAAGTCAAATGGCCACTTCTTACGCGATTATGGCGTCTGGCTATAGACAGATAGATTAATAGATTTTTTAAGACTATAATGACTGTTTAATCTAGTATTCAGAATCAGAGTCTAACACATTGTTAGGTTATTCAGCAGAGATCGAATAATGGATGTTCAGAAATATTATGGCATACTTTGCCTCTGTATATTATCATGGCCTCCAGAATAAGTTGACAGTATGTTGCCTCAACTGACTGAAAGACTGACTGGTTGTCAATATGTAGACGGGAAGAGAAATTCTTCAAATAAGAAGGGAAAAAGAGAAAGATGGAACTGAAAAAAGTATGTGGTTTGACAAAGAAGTTATGTGCTGTCTCTTCCACCTTTTATCTGTCTTGATGTCCATTTTTATCCCTTTCTGTTTCTCTGGGTTGTTTAAATGTCCATTAATCCTTTCTGAGGATATATTTATGTTTCTTATCTCCTTCTTTTCTATTCTGTTCTTTTTTATCTGTTAACCTATCTCAGGATATTTTGTCAGCAGCAATGTCTGTACACCTCTCTCTCTCTCTCTCTCTCTCTCAAACTAGTGTTATAATCTGTATATAGTTTTGCACATGTTCCATCAACAAAACCACCATGGTAATTTGCATATAGTTTCTGCACACACTTACTTGCGTCTACTTTTCTTCCCTCACTCTTTTTACTGTCCCCTTAGTAATTACTGCTTACTTGCAGTTTTTTTTTTCAGTCCCTTTTCTTTTCTTTTTTTGGATACTGGCTCACATAAACGGGTTCTCAATCACATTCTGCTGATTACTGAACGTATCTGACGAATATGTTCCTAGTTTACAGATACTTCATCAGCATCTTCTAATTACTACAAACGATGTATACTACAGTTTGCATACACTGTGATTTAGAACATTTAGTATAACTTATTACATTTTCTTCTACCATCCTGCTTCTCTGTTATGTTAGCTGAACAAAGTAATCGTTAACTATTACATCCCGCATGTTCTGGTATGTTTTGTTTATCGCCTGTACAGTACATCACTTCTGGTACCATGGCTCTTTCTGTGTCAGTCTATCTGTCTGTCTGACCGATTGTGTGGGTTGTAATTTTTTAAAGCCTTCGCCTAGAAACCTTGGTTATTGAACGTCGAAAGCTGTTGGTCATTTATAAAGCTAAAATTCGAATATAATGGTAATGGTCCGTACACTGCAAAACAGATCTACCCCACGAGAGAGGCTGTCCACGATCGCGGGAGCATTCTACTTTCATTTTTTCTTGTCCTTTTGCTTACCACGTATGTTTTACGTCTTTGGCCCAATTCTCCATCTACATAATACTAATTTCTGTAGTATTTCACTCCAAAAAGATTACTTATATTAAACTATCAACGTAAAAAGTGAGGACGCATCATCACCAACAAAATCCTACCACTTCCTTTTTTCTCAAGGCTCACCAGTCCGTACTTTGTGCAGTAACAAAATCCAACTCTTTAGCAGTGCACCCCGTCCCCAAACGTCCTCCTGCATTGTCCCTGCAGCAAAACAGCGCTCCGGTATAAAAGGTGGTGTGAGTTGGTACATTAGCGACTATGTGGTGGTGCAGTGATACCATCTAAGTGACGGTCCTCCTTTCTTCACCCCTGCCAGCCCCCGCCCTTCCAAACACCCGTATAATGGCGTGCCAGCTACTTTTTGTGGCATTCCATGAAGGTGAACTGACAAGGAATTTACATAATGCATCTAAATTCAATTTTTTTATTACTCAGGCATACGGCCGTCCAGTACGTTATCCACTTCCCTATGGGGCTGACTTATTGCTTCGTTTATTCTTACTATCTCCATACGATTTTATTTTGGTTAAAACAGATCTGAACTGGTCTTCACTACGAAAGGCCTTCCAGGGTGTGAAAAAAAGAACTGTCTAAATAGCAAGAATAATGGATTATTACATCATCAGACTGAGAAGCTTAAACCTCCAAGTATGACGACTTTTTTTTTTCCCCCCGACTTAAAACTGCATTCATCTTAGGGGAAACATCGTGATAAAGGGGGCAGAAACGTTCCTCTTGCGTTCTTCTTTATTCCTGTTGCCAGAAGATTTATACGTTGCTCAAGGGAGACACCGTAGTGAAGGGACGGAAAGGTTTGTACCCAAGGCTGATCAATTCACTGCCGTACCAACAAGTAATATATACACCAGTCATTATTACGCACTTACGCCCACTGCCTATGCTGTGAACAGGAAGGTCACCCCACACAAGACTACAAGAATGATATTGAGAGGTCCTTCCTGCGTTAATCAGATCGTCTGGTGGTAGCAATAATGTAAAAAATATTATTGTCAAGGAAGAGCATGGAAAATTATTCCACCCGCGTTCGAGGGTGAGAAGGATATGTTTTGTTCGTTTTGTTTGTATGTCATTTTATCCGTTGGCTTAATATTGGAAAAACTATTGGGTGAAATTGCGCACGCACGCACACGCACGCACGCACGCACACACACACACACACACACACACACACACACACACACACACACACACACACATAAACAATGGCATACTCGGTAATGAATAAAGCCCTTAAGAAGAAATTATAATTATTGTTAACCGAAGACGGTCGCAGGTCACAGGACAACTGCAAAGTCAACTTAAAAGAGTTCTGACCCGATTTCGACCAAACTTGGTGGAAGGAGTGACGGACAAGAACACTCAAAGGTGTTGATAATAAACATGATAAAGTTAATAGTATATAGTGGAAGATTATCACCGGAATCATGTATGGTGGAAACGGGTGCAAAAGTTTAAGCCAACTGACACTGTTCAGCTTTACTAGATGAGACTGCATTAGATAACTAAGTGCTATAAAGGAATGGGAATATGAGCAGAATATATATTACTGAGGACGTTTTAGACAAAATAAATGATTAATAAATTAATAAAAGAAACGGTACCACGACACGAGACTGGAAGACAAGCCTTTGCATCTTCCACGAGAAATCTCCGAGGGATACAGGTGAAGTGCACTAGGAAATTTTACGTTGCCTTTTGCTCCTCAGTAGTGACCATTTGGCGGGGACATCACATCACTTCCCCCTCTTTCCCTCTTCCTCCATTACCGTCCCTCCCTCTCATCCACCCCCACGCAATAAGACAATCAATAAACCTCTCACACAGGACTCGCTGTCGCTCGGGTACCGCCACACAATCACCACAGTCACACCCATGTCATTCAGGGATGGTCGGACACATGAGGAAGCACAGGTCGCTGCAACCCCCGGCTCATCTGAAACGTGATGGCCGTGGACTGGAGGCTTTAAGTTACCCGTTTGCAATCCACCATCTTCCTTTCAGGGTACAAGCTGAAGGAAGTTTGTATTACAGGGTAGCGGATCCGTTAGGTTATATCGGTGGCACCACGTGAAGGCGTCCCTCTACATCACCAGAAGTGGAAGTACACATGTTAAATAAAATACAGGAGAAAGCAGGAAGTATAATAAACCTGAACAGATCCACGAACAAAAACCCAGGCAACAGACTCACTCATCAAAGCTGCAAATACTCACATCCCGATCCAGTCAACAACTTCACGAGAAGGACGCACCATTCATTTGATAACTATTTTAATGAAAATAGGTGTTCTCCGGGGTGGGTGGGGAGAAGGTGACGTGTACATCAAATTTTATATATCTGCAGTACACAGGTAGTGGAAAAAGCATGTGCGACGAATTGTTATTTATTTAAGGTGTTTTGATAATGATGACCACGGCCACGATGATGATGATGATGATGATGATGATGATGACGACCTCGACCACGACGATGATGATGATGATGATGGTTTTATTTCACCAAGGAAGGCGTGCTTCCTTTATCCACATGCATAATCAGTTTGGTTCATGCCAGATAACAATTCTAGCGTTCTAGTTGTCCTTGAAAGTTTGTCCCTTTCAATGTCAAAGGTTCGCTATGCATTTTATTTTGCTACCTTCAGATCGTGTTATTGAGAAGAAACCAAAATTATTCAAATTAAATTGAATCCTTAAAACAAGAAGGAAAGGGTAACAAATGGGAGAAGATGACAGGAAGCACTGCAATGTGTATGCCTTAATGTACAGTAGTTGTAGGAATGCACTGAGTAGCTGTTAAGAAATCTGTAATGGCTAGATCACAGCACTTGCAAGCTCAGCGAAATGCGATCGGCTCTGGTGCTACCCCTCTCAAGGAGTAGCAAACAGAACCTGATACCACACACACACACACACACACACACACACACACAGTATCATCAGCTCCGTAAATCAAGAAACCACCGCCTACTGAGTTTTGCTTCAGCACTCGCACCTGCTCCATCTACCTACTCCTGCTGCAGAAAATGAACGAAAATAAAAACAAAAAGATGAATGGAAAAATATGACCGAAGAAGCGAATGTGGGGAAGTGTTGTCAGGAGTTGGGGGTGATGCAAGGAATGTCTACTGCTGACCTGGAGGAGAGGTGGCAAAGAAAGGTAAATATCAAGAGAGGGAAAGCAGAACAGTCATACATGGTTAAATAAGAGGCAAATAATTGGAAACATGGACGAATGAAGACATAAAAAAAATAAACACAAAACGAAGGCAGGTTAACAAAGGCAGTAAGAATGGAAGTGGAAAAGCGAAAGGAAACAATGCAAAGCTAGAATGGCACTCAGTAATGCGCATACCTCCGCCAAGGCGCAACATGCACTTCCTTTTAATTCAATCAAGTCCTATTTGTTACTGTACGGTAGCTGGAAAAAAGACTCCCCCCCCCCCATAAAAGCATATTTAAATCCGCTAGATCCGGAATTTTATACGGCTCCGCGCCAAACTACACATTCGTAGATACCAACATCTTAAGTATGCCTGATTTTTTTCATCATGATCCATGCAATATTCACTGATAATTTTACGAAAATGTCGAAAAACGCCCTATCTCGCAATGTTAAAGAAAGTGAAAAAAAAAAAAAAAATCCTGGATCCACACCTTAATCCGGATCCGCACCAAAATTTAATGGAGTCTATTCTGGGCCAAGGCCCAGTCTTTCCACCAAGTTTCGTGGAAATCCGTCCAGTAGTTTTTGTGTAATCTTGCCCATAAACCAACCAACCAACAAACAAACGGACAGGGGTGAAAACATAACCTCCTTGGCGGTGGTAATTAAGAAGAAAAAATCGATTAGATGTAATAGGAACGACCAATTATGACTGTGTGTGTGTGTGTGTGTGTGTGTGTGTGTGTGTGTGTGTGTGTGTGTGTGTGTGTGTGTGTGTGTATCCTCATCGTGTTCGTGTACATCTTCATTAGCATGTCCGCGTGTTTAGCCTTCCTAATTACCGTGTCCATTATCGTGTTTGGATTCCAATGCCGGATTTTTTGTATTCGTTTTTCTTCTCCAGTCCCACCACTGCTTGCACAGGTGTGTCTGCTAAATGTTTAAATGTTAAAAAACGTTTAGTCACAGAATCCAGTACACATTTCCTCAATACAAATTCTGGTTTGGTATGTGGTATTTACTCTGTGATGTCTGGGTCTATCAGGGTGCGATGAGGTTAAATAAACAAGGTTATGGTAAATGTTTCAATGTTGAAAATTGTTTAGTCACAGAATCCAGTACACATTTTCTCACTACAAATTCTGGTTTAGTTTGTGGTATTTACTGTGTGATGTCTGGGTCTATCAGGGTGCGATGAGGTTACATAAACAAGGTTATGGCGGGTTAGGTTATGGGTACGTAACGTTTTAGTTCAGTGGCAATGATGTGGTTAGGTCAAGATGATCTACGCTTTGCATAATTTTTAATGCTTCCCTCCTCTCTCTCTCTCTCTGGCCACTATATTACGTTGTCTCCTGTTTTTACCCACATCACCAACTGTTCTCCTGACTGACTATGAGTATTATCTTTTAGTTCAATGTATCATATATACAGCTCCGAAATGTTTGCATGCGTCGGCCTTGGTCACCTAATGGCGGCTCGCCATTTGAGTCTCTACACTGTGGTGCTGTGCGCCACACTACTCTATCTCTGGCAGCCTCCCTATTCAGTACCTTATCGCTGAGATCTCACTCTATGATCTCGTTCCAGGTCTTTTTCGATCTGTCTCTCGCAAACCTCTCCCCGACGTTCACACTTCTCACTTTCCGCACCCAACTGTCATCCTCCAACCACTCCACATGCCCAGATCATCTCAATCTGTCCCTCTTCATCAAACCACCAATACACCCCACTCCCATCCTTCCTCTCAACTCTTCAATCGTAAACCTAGCCCTCCAGATCTTACATTCAAGGATGCACTACAAATCAGTTTTGTCATTCTCATTTCTGTACGGTTGAGCCAATGAATATCCTCTTCTTTACTGTCAAGGTCTTGCTACCATACTGCATTACACTCTTAGCACTTGCGGCATACAAAGATCCCTTAGCACGGAGGGAGAACCCTATCCATGTCAAGAATGGCAACAGCTCCTCGAATTTCCCCCAACCACTCCTTACCCTAGCCACAGAGCTAGCAATGATCTCCTAGCACGGAGGGAGAACCCTACCAATGTCAATGGAGGCAACAGCTCCCTGAATTTCCCCCAACCACTCCTTACCCTAGCCACAGGGCTTGCTCCAGCTCCCCCTCCAGCACATAACATATCTCCCAAATAACAAAACTCTTCCCCCATC
>NC_137046.1:8154485-8159485 GCF_032717465.1 Coenobita brevimanus
GTGTCAGCTCTGTTCATGACCCCCACCCACCACCACCATTAGGCAGAACAGACACTCCCTCCACCTCCACCCTCGCCACCCCCACCCAGTCACACTCCACCCACCACCACGACTATCAGGCAGAATAGACGCTTCAACTCTACCCTTGTCACTCCACCCACTCATACTCCACCCCTAACACTCCTTCCACCTCCATATGCTTGCCACTCTACCTGGTCATACTCCACCTTCTCCCTCTCCACTCCATCCACCTCCTCCAGACAGAATAAGACACCTCTTCCATCTCCACCTTTGGCCACTCCACTCACCACCACTATCACGACCATCAGAAAGAAAATGCACTTCTTCCCTTTCCACCCTTACCACTCCACCTCTTCCTACTCCACCCTCAGCCTCGATATCTAGTCTCACCTCTCCCATTCCCCTCTCACATTTGCTTCTTCATACGCTTTACTCAGTCGTATTTTCATGCATTTCTCACCATAGCCTTACCTCACAATCCATTCTCAGGTTTCATCCACACGTCAAACTTAAATCACTCATTTTTACTTCCCACTTTCAACTCCCTCCCCCCCTCTCTCTCTCTCCAGTCACTTTCACAATTCATTCCCGTTTCTCAAGCTCAACGCACATTCTCACTTTCATCCTCATTTGTTATTCATATCTTTCATTATTATAGAAAGATAAGGGAAGGAAAAAGTGATAAAATAAGACAGGGAAAATGGGAGGGGAAGCAAATGAGGTAAAAAAAAGGAAAGACGAAAACGAAGAAACAGGAAAACGAGAAGATACAAACAAAGAGACGGGCGGAAAGGAAAGAAAGAAGGAAAAATGGAGGAAGGAACGAAGGTGATGACAGAAGAAAAAGAATACAAAGGTACGAGAAAATAAGCAGACGCAGGCAGAAAATCAGCAAGCTAAAGAGATGGCGGGAAACGATATTAAATCAGCAAGAGAAGTGGAGAAAATAATACGTAAGTGGAAAGGATAGTAGGGCGAGAGAGAGAGAGAGAGAGAGAGAGAATCATAGGGAACATCTACTTAGATACCTTTCTTCTCATCAGACATAAGCAACTTCAGATCACAAGTTAAGGAACAAATGAAGGACAAATCAAGAGTAAACGGAGCGAGACCCAGGCTGTTAGAGACCCAGGCTGTTAGAGACCCAGGCTGTTAGAGACCCAGCCAGTGTACTGTTGAAAATATAGACAATGATGACTGATGAAATAATGACAATGATGATGATGATGTTGTTGTGAGATAAAAAAAAACAGAGCGCACTACGTCGTATGGTAAAGTCTACTGTAACAGACGACTGATGATGATGATGCAGACAGTGTGCAACAGGAGGTGTAGTAAGGCCTGGTGTAACATATAACCAATAATTATTACTTCTCCCCGGATCGATACAGACAACACGGCTCCAGAAAGTAGCTGGGTTGGGTCACGCCTGCAGCCTCCAACCACCACTACAAAACCCATAAAAGCCTCCAGATAACGAAACTGAAAAAAATTATAGAATGGGACAGAAACACAAGCCAAGGAAAATGTTGGTTTCGCCCGAGAAATGCAATCAGGTCTGGGTATCAGGGAATAATTGAGACCACACACACACACACACACACACACACACACACACACACACACACACACATGAAAAGACTGGGCTATACAAGGAGCTGATCACAGGCAACGTGAAATTGATCGAGGAATCAATTAGCTTAACAGACGATGCAGAGAAATATGTATACAAGAAAGACGGGACGGAGGGGAAGAGGGAATTTGGTGATGTGTAGCCTGTAGTGAGAGAAGGGGGCGAGGGGAAAGGAAAGGGGACACAAGGTGGACAGAAGTGGAGGTGACGGGGAAGAAAGGAAGGCCACAAGCAATGGAAAATGAAGGAAGGAGAAATTAGAAGAGGATGGGATATAAGAAGCGAGGAGAGAGAAAGAAAAGCTAAAGAAGTACAGGGAAAAAGAAGAGATGAGGGAGACAGAGAGGTAGATGGAAAAAGAAGAAAAAAGGATCAAAGAACTGCTCCGGAAAGAGAGGACAGAAAAGATAAAAGTAAGAGACAGGAATAGAAAGGAACGGAAATTAGAAAGGATGAGAGGAGGAAAAGAAGCGGACAGAAAGTGAGAAAAGGACGATGAAAAACAAAGAGAAACCAAAGAAACTATTCAGAACTAGAAATGCAAGTTGAGAAATTGGTACAGTAGCAGAGCCAGACAGGTTTGCCCTACAATTCACAGGGTGTGACAATGGCCGGGTGCAGAAAATGGATGTGTGTGTGTGTGTGTGTGTGTGTGTGTGTGTGTGTGTGTGTGTGTGTGTGTGTGAGAGAGAGAGAGAGAGAGAGGCACACACACACACACACACACACACACACACACACACACACACACACACACACACACACACACACACACACACACGTTTGCCCTACAATCCAGAGGTGTGAATGGCCGGGTGGAGAAAATGTGTGTGTGTGTGTGTGTGTGTGTGTGTGTGTGTGTGTGTGTGTGTGTGTGTGTGTGTGTGTGTGTGTGTGTGTGTGTGTGTGTGTGTGTGTGTGTGTGTGTGTGTGAGAGAGAGAGAGAGAGAGAGAGAGAGAGAGAGAGAGGCACACACACACACACACACACACACACACACACGTTTACCCTACAATCCAGAGATGTGAATGGCCGGGTGGAGAATGTGTGTGTGTGTGTGTGTGTGTGTGTGTGTGTGTGTGTGTGTGTGTGTGTGTGTGTGTGTGTGTGTGTGTGTGTGTGTATCCTCTCTCTCTCTCTCTCTCTCCTTGAACTCAGTAAGCATCCTTTCTTATCCCTGCCTACTTTTGCTAGTTTCACAAATAACACTATCACCGGCCATTCACCGTTCTATAATCTCGTATCCAGCCTTTTAAACGCATCCCCAAAACTAAGACTTATGTAAACCATATATATATATATATATATATATATATATATATATATATATATATATATATATATATATAGATATAGATATATATATATATATATATATATATATATATATATATATATATATATATATATATATATATATATTCTAAGTTAATACTTCTTAAAATTTAAGCAATGTCTACCCGTCCTTATCATGCTAAATTTTTAGTATATAAGTATCGTTTTCAAATAAATAAGAATCTGAAGGTCTAACCAGGCTCCCAGCAGGTATCGACAGAGTTTGCGCACGTGCTTTAAAGCCTAATCAGACTTGAGTATATACCGTGTGTGTTTACTTGTGCTTACAGGGTTGGGTATATTTAAGCAGCGTCAACTTGTCCCCACCAAAGTCAATACTGCCGGATGAGTTGTAAGCAATTACGAGTAAGACACTGGAAGCAGAATCAACATCCAAACAGATCAAATGACTTAACAAACAGGTCCTCTCAATCAAGCTTACGTACACACATTTTTTTTACCACAAACTTCGAACTTGTGCAAGTATTTAGTCAACGTCACGCTGTCTATCCAAAGATCGAACAAAACATGATTTTAATTTATAAGAATTCTAAAGATAGACTAATCGTCCATCCTGGTACTAATATCCGCTTCCCCCCCCCAAAAAAAAAAAAATGAAAGAGAATGAAAGAGAAATGGACGAGAGAGAAAATTACAAAAAACAAAGAAAAAGAAAGCAAAAGAGAAAAATGAGAACACTGATTTTTCTTCTTTAGAGCAGACTTCCTTGTTAGGTTAACTTAAGAAGGCCAGGCAGTGGATTTGCTTTCAACAATTTAAATTGTGGATGCAAAGTCAACTGTGTGTGTGTGTGTGTGTGTGTGTGTGTGTGTAATTCACCGGGTCGGTCAGGATCACTTGATGGTCGTGATCGTTAGCTTTAACCCTCCCGGAAGGTAACTGAGAGCTCATCTAGTCCGATCTAAGGGCAAGGCTGTGACCTTCACACACGCACACACCCGTCCCCTTGCTCAAGGGGATCAGTAACCACCCACTTCGTCAGTGAAACTTCTCGCAACCTAAGCGAGGCGCGAACTCCCGTCTATCAGATGGCAGGCGAGAACGTTACCACTGAGCCAGCGAGCGGTGTGTGTGTGTGTGTGTGTGTGTGTGTGTGTACTGAACACGTTACTTATCCGTATTAAAGTGAGCATCCCGACCCCCCCAAAAAAAAAAAAAAAAAAAAAAAAAAATGTCAGCCCCTCCCCTTCACAATGGCAGGTCCCTTTGCCCCTCATCATCCCCCCCCTGGTAACCTTGTACCACTTATGACTCATCCTCCACCTGGTAAACACTTAACAATACTGAACACAAAGGCCAGACAGGTAATTATACACTGCCATATACGCGGCTCACATACAGGGGAGGTTCAGTGCACACAGTTTTCATCGCCTTTTCGTGCCGTCGCTGACAAGTATTACTTCGCTACTGCTTAGACTCTTCTTAACCTTTTCCGACCTCAGTAACCCCCTTGTAATAAGGTCTCAGTCCAGCACTCCTCTACATCTGGTTACTGGGACTGCAGTTGCTACACTACTGCAGGGTTAAAGTGAAGTACTGCCTGACAGTTTATTTTATAGTCTCAAAAAAAAAAAAAATCAAGGATGCCAATACTAAGGAAATCCAGTAAGAAAAAAATATAATGCAGCATTTTCCAACACCCCCTAAAACTGATTTCAGCACCCCCTGGGGGTGCTAACACCCCAGGTTAAGAAATGCTGGCTTAGAGGCTGAGGGAGTGTGAGGTGGTGGGGAGCGGGAAAGAGATGGGGAGGGATGGGTGGGGGATTACAGCACACAATTTATCACTCTTGGATCAGCTCAGTTCAGTATTTCATCATAATCCACCAACAAGCGTATTCCGCGTCCTGGCTTATGGTTTCAGAAGCAAACCTTAATTCTTTCCCAGTGAGTCCCCTATCAAATTTTCTCCTGTTCTCATTATATATACTCTTTATTTATACAATCTATAATCTAGATAACATTCCACTCCTACCTTATAAAAAAAAA
>NC_137046.1:8164485-8166985 GCF_032717465.1 Coenobita brevimanus
AGAACAAATCTCCTGTAATAACCTACCATTCCCAAAAATCTTTGTAGCTCTTTCCTACTTTTAGGACTGGGAAGATCACTTATAACCTGAACCTTAGCTCCTGGTGGTGCAACATGTCCATCACCAATTACATACCCAAGGTACTGAACTTTAGCTTGACCAAACTCACACTTTGATAAATTAGCTACAAGATTAGCCTGAACTAAACGGTCAAGAAATTTTCTGACATAGCATAGATGATCTTTCCAGTTGTCACTGAAGATTAATACATCATCAATATAAACAACACACCCTGCCAAACCCTCTGTTACAACATTCATGAGCTTCTGAAATGTGGCTGGTGCATTCTTCATACCATATGGCATTACCGAACATGCAAAAGCCTTTCCTAGTGTTACAAAACATGAGATCTCCCTAGCACGTTCAGTCATAGGTACTTGCCAGTATCCCTTTAACAAATCAAACTTACTTATGTACCTAGCCTTTCCGATCTTGTCTATGCAATCTTCCACGCGAGGGAGAGGGTAAGTGTCTGTTTTGGTTATCTGATTAACACGTCTGTAGTCAATGCAAAGCCTCTGTGACCCACCTGGCTTAGGGACTAGAGTGACAGGAGAACTCCACTCGCTCTGACAGGGCTCAATCATCTTGTGGTCCAACAGGTAGCCAAGCTCATTCTGGATGAGAGGAACTTTCACTGGGTTCACACGGTAAGGAGGCAATTTAATTGGCTTTGCGTCTCCAACATCGACATCATGCATCAACACAGTGGTTCTTCCTGGAGTGGCACGGAACACTTGCGGGTACTCCTGCAGTAATGCCGAAAACTCCTGCCTTTCCTTGGGAGGTAGATGAGAAAGCTTAGTCTGGAGATCATTCATGATATCAGGATTCTTCCCCAAACTATCACTCAGGCTCATACTGCATGGGAGAGCTTCACTTGCAGACTCGGGTGGAACAGCTACAGTGCAGACTGGATTATTTTCGTCCCGCCTGTGATATAACTTTAGCATGTTGATGTGACATAGTTGCTTGCTCTTTCTACGATCTGGTGTGGCGATGACATAGTTGACATCAATGAGTTTCTTCTCCACGAAATAAGGGCCACTAAACTTGGCTTGAAGAGGTTGCCCATGCACTGGTAGCAGAATCAAAACCTGATCTCCTGGCTGAAAGTGGCGTAACCTGGACTTCTTATCATACCAAGTCTTCATCTTCTCCTGAGCAGCTCCTAAATTCTCTCTCGCCAGCTGTAAAGCAGTGGACAGCCGTTCTTTGAACTTCATCACATACTCCAGCAGGTTGACGTCATCTTCCTCCGACAGCCAGCATTCCTTGAGTAACTTAAGGGGTCCTCTTACTTCATGGCCAAACAGTAGTTCAAAAGGTGAGAAGCCCAGTGATTCATTTGGAGATTCTCTTGCGGCAAATACAACGAATGGAAGACCTTTATCCCAGTCTTTCTGATGTTCCAAACAGTATTTCTTGAGCATCGATTTGAGTGTTTGATGATATCTCTCCAACGCTCCTTGGGTCTGGGGATGGTAAGCTGAAGAGGTGATCTGGGTGATGCCCAACTCTTTCAGAGACTGCTTGAAAACATTTGACATGAAATTACTTCCTTGGTCTGACTGTACCTCCTTGGGCAGACCAAACTTTGTGAAGAACCCTAGCATTTCCTTAACCACGTTCTTTGCTGAGATATTTCTAAGTGGAATGGCTTCAGGATAACGAGTAGCCATATCAATCAGGGTCAACACATAAGAAAATCCTGAAGAAGTCTTAGGAAGAGGGCCCACAATATCCACCAACACACGGGTGAAAGGCGCCTCAAAAGGAGGAATGGGAACTAGAGGTGCAACCTTTTCGGTCTGATTACACTTCCCCACAACTTGACAGGTGTGACAAGACTTACAATACCAGGAAACATCCCTGAAGATACCTGGCCAGTAGAAGTGTTTCAAAATGCGTGCCACAGTCTTCCTCACTCCAAGGTGTCCTGCCAAACTGGTATCATGAGCCACTCGAATGATATCCTGCCTACAAACACGAGGGATGACAACTTGATGTACAACCTCCCATTCACAGTCGGCTGATGCTGTTGGGGGTCTCCACTTCCTCATAAGTACTCCTGACTTTACATAATAACAAGTAGAAGCACCGGCTGACTCTTCTTCACTGTAAGCAGAGTTAGCTAGACCTTTCAACTCAGGGTCAGTAACCTGCAACTCAACCAACTCTTGACGAGACAAATTATCAACACTACGGGGTACTGCCTCATCTGGTGAGTGGTCCAAAATAGCAAGAAAAGTGTCAGCTAGGATAACATCATCATCATCATTATCCTCTAAATCACCAGTAACTTTAGACTTAGCCCTAGTGACAGCACATGCAGGGAACACATCAGGGACATCACAATCCTGGGACACAGCCACTGGCTCACTAGACAACTGAGGAGCTGGACACACTTGACTTCCACCAATATCATTTCCAAGTAAGA